>NW_022701900.1:16753-19339 GCF_011630105.1 Anneissia japonica | reverse complement strand
ATTGGATTGAAACTGTGTCACGCTCTCTTGTAATTATTGTATGCGTACTTGTTCATAATAGGAAAATTAAGAATTTTATAGGGACACGGATCAAGAGATGTTGGAAAGGTCGGGGTGAGGGATCGAGATAAGAGCGAGACAAGGAAATTCTTGTTTTTGATTTCGCTTTTTAATTATGTACTGTAGTGTACAGGACAATGATTTAAAATCAGAATATCAATGCAGCAGGCAGGTCATCTCCAACATTCTACACATCATACATAGATACATTGTCATTATTATTTCAGATATAGTATTGTATCAATATATCAACATAAATTGGGCTAGATAGGCCTATCTATTTGGAAAACTGTGGACTAGACAAAGCTCATGCCTCGACAACGTGAAATAGTAAGCAGATCAACGAGTTGACTATTTACGTTGACTAGCAATCCGGCGTAAGCATAGCCACTATATAATGCTTACGCCAGCCCTGTGCATGCTCAATAGATCGGCGTAAGCATAGCCTATGACTAATGCTTACGACTCGGCGTAAGCATAGACACTTCGTTAAAAAAAAATCGATTTTAAATGCTGTAAAATACCCTGTAGCAAAAATTGAATTAATAAATCAACATAAACCATATGCATATTTGAAAAATAAAATAACTTAGTTTTTAACAATGCAAATAAGCAGTAATTAAAGCATTGGATCAATATTGTTTGAATCACAAGTTCATGTATAGGAAAACGGAGAGGCTTACTTTCTCACAAACTTAGCAATGAATGTTCTGCTTAGAGTTACATCAAAGAAGTATTTGTTAATCAAATATTGTTTTTAGTAAACTGAATAATACTCCCCTCCAACTAAATCAAAGTGCCTACTACTGGCTCAGAAACCAGTGGCCATAATCTTTTTTTTTCAATTTATTATTTTCGAAACTATACTAAATAATGTAAACTGAGACATACTATATATACATAGTTATGTAAATATGGCAATTATGCTAAGAATTAAAATGGTGTGTAATTGTGAGGGTATAGGGTAATTATGGTAGGATGAAATGGTATTGCTAAATACCACAAACCTCCCAAAACACACTGTAGAAAACCAAACAATCCAATTGTGATTGACTCACTTGGTATATCAATAAGAAAATTAAATACATTCATAAGAACCTTTTTTTTTGTTAAAATGTTGATTTTTTTTTTGGTGAAAAAATACTTGCAAATACACCACAAACCTCCAAACACACTGCGAACCCCATCATAACACTGTAGAACTCTCTTTTTCTTAAAAAAAAAAAAAAGAAAGAAAAATAATAATTTGATGTTCATATCAACCCATTGCTTATGGGGTTTACCAATACCCGGATTGAATTTCTGGAAAATCGTGATTCCGCTTCTGTGAAATTGGCCACAAATGAATTATTTTAGTATCAATAAATGCATGATTTAGGTTATTATTTTTATTTGTTGTTATTTTTTAACATTTAAACGAAAAAAAGGTGTTATTCATGGCTTTTTTTATCTTTGAATATTTTATCTTTGAATATGTAATTCCTGCAAAAAGTAAAATAAATGGCAATTCATTTGAAGTTAGATTCCTTTTAAAAACTAAATTATTTCAGTTAAAAATGTATATAATGATTTAAAAAAATCAGTTTTAATACATAATTTTATTATTGAGGCCATTTTTACCTATCAGTACCAGTCATTTGGGACCATTTTTACCGGGGCCAATTTTACCAGGGCCTTTTTTTCCTGGGCCATTTTTACCGGGGACATTCTTACCGTACACCAATATAAATGACATACTGTAGATAAACAAAAGTGACGAAAGCATTGCATTATTATTATTAGGCCTATTCACAAATTTCACAAATTACACTATTTGTTACATCATCAAAACAAGCGGTGGCTTGTCAGTTTGGACAGGATACATGGAAATACAACAAATTGAAATTTAATTTGAGGTCACATTCAAACGAGACAACTATGATTATTATAAGTAGTAAGAAGAAGTAAGAAGTAAAGCTCTTACCTGGAGGAAAACATTGATCTGATGGAGTGTGATCAAGTCCGTCTGTTACTCTTAAATCAGTACCCTGCCGCACCACGGCAGTTTTTTTATATGAAAGATATTCTGAAAAAAACAACCAACCCAGACTTCTGTTGATACCGGTATGTCGACATTGAACAATTTCGGTATTCTCCCTTCCAAAACCGTATCTCTGAGTTTCATTAAATTTATATAATAATATAATAATGAAATAAAATTATAAATAAAATAATAATAATAATAATAATAATAATAATAATAATAATAATAATAATAATGTTATATTTATATAGCGCATATTGCACATTGCCCCTATGTGCTTTACAAAGAAATAATAGGGCTACAGAGAAAATTCAAATAACAATAAAATAAAATAAAAAAAATAATAAGCATAATAACAATGAGACTAAACTACTCCTATTCCTTAAACTAGTTAATGGTTGGCCGTTGACTCCGAGGAGCTCATCCGCCCTTTGTTCAGCTATTGGTTTTTTTTGCTGCTGGGTGACCATAAACACCCTCCCCTCAGCAGCCACTAAGACACA
>NW_022701900.1:15713-16285 GCF_011630105.1 Anneissia japonica | reverse complement strand
TTTTTTTATATATGAAGAGAGTAGAATAGTAGGCCTATTTCAAATAAATCAATTATCAGTCATTATTATACTTTTTAAAACATCAACAATTATTTTACACTATTTGCAAATAAATTTGTTTTATTGTGTTAGCTATAAAATTTTAATTGGGGTTTTTAGGTAAGAAAATATAATAATAGGCCTATTCCTATATAGGGCCTATTGATGTAAGATCACATACTTTTTTTCCGGCTCCTGAGTCTCAGCTGGGTCGGCACACACTGGGCAGGCCTCACTATTTTTCAATTAATCGTACCTATCATTGTATTTAAAATTAAAATTGAATTATTGTTGTAGATCCATCTACCCTGAAATTAAATATTACAGAGGTTATAATATCTAACAATTTCCGTGTTTACATTCTGAGACGTGACGTACGTACGAACTTGCGTACTTACGTACGTACGTACGTGTGTTGCGTAAATGAGTACGCGCAGACTGTTGAAGGTATGTTAACCAATCAAAAGCGTCAGCGGCAAATCAAATTAAAGCGCTTCGTAACCAAGGCACAGCACACACAGTATAAGAGACAG
>NW_022701900.1:10999-15708 GCF_011630105.1 Anneissia japonica | reverse complement strand
GGCGTATAAGCCCAGTGAAATAGTTCAGTTTTCTTTGCTATAAAAATCACCTTTCCCGTGGGTATATTTTGGTAAACTTTTTGTATGTTTTAGATATAAAATTTAACTATATATATTCATAAAAAAACGTTTTGTTGCAATTATGTCCAACTTTGGTGCTTCAAATCCGTATTTCTGGTGGACTAATACGCTTCCAGCAGAGCAGTTGTGCAATAAATTTAAAGCGTTTGATTTTAACACATTAAATATCTTTATAATGAACAATGTTCCCCTGATTAGATTTTTTCGGACTTTTAGTATGTTATTACAGTATTTGTATATTTCAGGAACGGATTCTGTAAAATATTTATGTTACTTCTGTGTTCATTATAATTCTATCTAAAGATTGATTGGTTTGACTATAAAGCTAAGTCAGCGTAAAACTGAAAAATACTCAGATTTTGGATTGATTTTTCGAACCCTAAAATGACTTAATTTATTATAATCTTCAATCATTTATTAATTAATATCTGTTAAAATTAGAATTTGTGAATTTTGGCCAATTTATGAAAATTGAAGTTGAAATATACTATACTTTTAAAGGTCATGTAAATGTTCCATTAAATTCGAAACTTTGTTTTGGTGGAAAATATTAATATGTTTCATATTTTATGAGAGATAAATATATCAGCTTCAAAATGGAAACGATTGCGCAGCCATAGTGATTGACTGTATGTAGTGCGCATTGAGAAAAAAATGTGCTCTCCATTTTGCAACGTTCAATTTTTTGGTAAACTATGCCTGCTGAAAATTTGATGGCGGGGAACACATCGGACTTCAAAGGCATCGCGCAAACGTTCTTCGCGCACTGCGGCAGCTTTGATCTTGGTTCATTTGCATAGCGCTGCATGCGCGTAGCTTTTTCGAGTGATCTCCTTCTCAATAATACCATGCTCCAACCAAGGACAAATCTACTGTACCCTGTGTTAAAGTATACATAATAATACTGTAAAGCACTAAAAATCAAGGGCCGATTCAGCTTATTGTGAAAGGGTGGTGGGGCCGGGACGCACTGTTAGAAGGGCATTTTCCAGTTGGAAACCCACTTGCTATAAGTCTATAAGTCTGCCTGAAGTGCGATGGAGTCCTCATTAGTTTTAATGATTTTATAAATCTGAGGTCCATCAGCAAACATGAGGTAGTTGGAAGACTTGTCACTTGGTATATCGTTATTAAATTTTTTAAACAGCAGGAGGCAAGGATGGAACCTTGGGGTACGCCAGATACATCTGTAAGGGACTGAATGGGGGAATCTTCGCATACTGCCCTCTGCAGTACTCTACCACCTAAAGCCCCATTCCCGGCAAAATTTCAGTTTTTAAGAAAAATCTAATTTTTGTATAATGTTATAAAGATTTATAAATATAATACGGAATTGCTAGTTTTCATGTTTGATTTTGCGATAGGTCGTGAGAAGAAATATCGTAGGCGCCGAAAACATTAGCCTATCCAACGCTGCTAGGCTAGTTTTTAGTGAAATTTTTTAGAAAATATGCATTTGCATTACTCCAATTATTATAAATCATGGAAAAATATTGGCATGAATTTTAGTTTTACGCAAAACAATAAAAAAAAAAAGAGAAATACAGACTATTTCTCATAAAATATTACCATTTTCTCGACGAATTCATCGTTACTAGGCAAATTTAACAAATTTGAAATAATTCCTATGAAATATTATATTTCACAAGTGTCAATACTAGCAACGGAAAATATCATGTCGGCCGTTTTTATGTGTGATAACAGAACCTAAACCGAGGTAAGGATAGGCCTAGCCTAGCAGCGTTGGATAGGCTAATGTTTTCGGCGCCTACGATATTTCTTCTCACGACCTATCGCAAAATCAAAATGAAAAATTCATTTTTTCCATTCTTAGGAATGTCTAAATTCAGTTAAACTAGCAATTCCGTATTATATTTATAAATCTTTATAACATTATACAAAAATTAGATTTTTCTTAAAAACTGAAATTTTGCCGGGAATGGGGCTTTAATTTAAGTATCTCTCAAACAATTTATAGGGGAAGGTGTAAACTTGATTGTTGACTGTGTTGGAGAAGCACATTTGGAACACATGAGGTATAAACCAATACATATAAACCACGAGCTCCTTGGTAGTTTTGCTTAGTAATTTTATTCATTGTACAATATTTCGATATTATGTATATTTGTTTTTAGTTTTATATGTACTTTGTTTTACGAAATAAAGAATATATGAATGAATACTGTAATATATAACTGGTGCCAAATTGATATAATTGAAAAGTAAAGAACAATTTATCGAATGCTTTACTAAAAGCTAAGTATGTGATATCACATTACCTTTAGTTTCGGTGACTTCATACGAGGTAAACATACCGTATTTTCGAATAAACGCTCGGGGTGTTTATTGTTGAGTAGGGTTTTGAAGGGGAGTTTATTCGAGGGAGGCGTTTGTTTGGCTGTAAAATGGATACAGTATATACTCAAATAAACACCCCTTAATTTCACTGTAAATGTGGAACTACAACACATAAATACCGTCAAATGGATTATTGGGTGATCATAAAGTCTTATTGATCACAGCCAGGTTAGAAACAATTAATTCTACCGGAGTATAATATTAATAGATGGAAGACCTCGAAAAATAACTGTAATCAGGAAATTGTTAATAGATGTGCTTGTAATAAATGTAAACATATTAATCATTTTCTAAACATACCAGATATCAATATGGCAATTGGAAATTAAAAAAAGTTAAAATCTGATGGATATATTGATATAAAATCTGACCATATTTTAAATCAGGGGTGGGCATAAAAATAGGTCGGAGGGCCAAATTGAAATTTTGATTTAACACCGAGGGCCGCATCCAAATGTTGATAGTTCCATTGTGCTTCCAAAAACCTTCATTCACTGCTTTTATACCATTTTAGTCTGAATTTTAATATTAATTTTTACAGATGATGGGTGTCGGGCCGTAAAAAACAAGGTGTTTTATAGCCAATGATGGTTGGCGGACCGCACACACAGGGTTTTTAATTCGTTTTCGCGGGCCGCAAGAAAAATTACCATCGGGCCGCATTCGCCAGAGGGCCGCACTTTGCCCACCTGTGTTTTAAATGCTGGCGATAATATTAAGGTTTATTTAATTTCAGGGGCGGATCCAGCCTGCCAGAAAAGGGGGGGGGGAGTGGCGCAATCTTCGAGCGAAGCGAGCAGCCTTAGGCTGGGGACCAGGGGGACGCTTAGGGCCCCGGGCGGGGTCCAGGGGCAGAGCCCCGAGGGGGTGCAAGGGGGCGAAGCCCCCTTGAAGCCCAGCTCATTTGAGGAATATGAGGTTGTATTGAGTCGATTTTGGCTATCTAGCATGGTAGTTTTCAGTAACAAATAAATAAAACAAAATAGGTGTATGTCTTTTAAAAGAAATTTTAATATACAAGGTACCTGCAATATGCAACTATGAAATGTGTCATTAAATTAATAACAATTCATCTGCTCACAGCTGTGGGTTTTAGTGCCTCTTCTACGAACATCTCAAACATAATCTTTGACAAAGGCTCATAAATGTACACCATTTCAAAAGAGAAATTTCACTTCTAGAAAACATGATAAAGTTTCTCAGCAACATCGAGCATAAAAATCACAAAAACAGCAAAAAGGAAAACTAATATCCAAAATCCGTTAAAAAAAGTCGTCAAACAACAAAATCCGCTACTGTATATTAACATCGAGTAAATAACTGTTCTATTTCCCACCAAGTGGATTTTTTCCCCTTTTTTTTGCAAAGAGTACAGTACCTGGTTTAATCATCATTGTGTAATTTACAAGATATACTGTATGAAATTGTATAATTCTGTTGTCTCTAATCGAAATGGAACAAAGTAGGCCTACCTAAACCTAGGGCCTAGACCTTTTACCAGTGGCGGATTGGGGGGGGGGGGTTTCGTACGCCCCTTCCCACCCCCTAAATCACAATGATGATTAAACCAGGTACTGTACTTGAAAACCATAAGGAAGTAAAACTTAAACAACACAAGTGTCAAATGTTGTCTACACAAAAACTGTACTTTATTAAAAGAGTATAGTCTACTGAAGGGATGTCGTCAATGGAGATGTGCACACATGATTATCAGCGTTGTCTTATAAACGCTGATACACTGAGACGCTGATACACTGGGACGTTGATACGCTGAGACAAAGATGACGTCATTGAAATTCACCGCAAAGTCATAATGCACTGAGTGGAATCGAAAGTGCAGGGTTCTCAAGTACTACGGAACGTCCGTAGTTTAAATACAGAAATTCGGCCCAAATTACAGACGTACGGAAATATAGATAAATACTAAGGAAATACATATAAACTACGGAAAATTACAATAGAGCCTATATTTATGGGAAAGCCCCAACATTTCACGATAATTCATAAAGTAAAATCAACGATCCACTCCACGTACGAGTTAAAAATACGTAACAGTCTGCTAGCTCAAACAAAAGCAAGCAGAACAATACAAGCAGTGGTGTGGTGAGCGTGATGGCCAATCAGAATCGTGTTTAGAGCAAGAAGTCATGACCTTATATTATGCAAAAACTTTTTCGATGCTAAAAATAACAGTCTACTCAATTTGCATTGCAACAACAAACAGCAAGCTAAACGATGACATCATAGCAATGTGCGTGGTGGCCAGATTC
>NW_022701900.1:6960-9958 GCF_011630105.1 Anneissia japonica | reverse complement strand
GTAGTACTTGAGAACCCTGCACTTTCGATTCCACTCAGTGCATATGACTTTGCAGTGAATTTCAATGACGTCATCTTTGTCTCAGCGTATCAACGTCCCAGTGTATCAGCGTCTCAGTGTATCAGTGTATCAGCGTTTATAAGACAACGTGAATCTGCAAAACAATCGTACAGGCTGAAGAACCAGCAGTACAGAGGGAATCTAGACACTGCGAACCAATACAGATATGTGAAAGTATTCAAAACATGCAAGTGAACATGGCGATCTGCGGAAAATGTATAGTATAGGTATAAATCTTGGCCTTAACATAAAAAAAAATAAAATTAATTAAATATATATAAAAAAAACGGCTCTTTGAAAAGCAAATGATGGCAACAAAAAACGTCCAGTAGAGCACTACAACAACTTGTACTCCAATGAGCTGAAGCTGATAATATCTTTCTATCTCAAGTCAGCTTTACCAATTAACATGAGCTTGATACAGAACCAACAGCGGAGGACCTGCACTGCAGTAAACTCACTCTCAAACTGGAAAGCTAGGTTCATTGTTTAAGTGCTAAAAATGTGAACGCATATGCCGACGAATAGTGGACTGATCAGTTACCAAGGAAAGTGTACTCCAGAAAAAAATGTATGTACGTGTCTCCCAGCATCAGGAATTGATGAACGGATGCCATAATTATGGAGGTCGACTTTCAGAAGGCTACAACAGATGCGAAAACAAGTCAACGTTTTAGATTTTAGAATTTGGAGTCGGTTTTAAATTTTTTAACTACTAGTTAAGAATGAATGATGATGACATAATTAATGTCGAAATATTGAATCCCAACACGATGGCGTGTATTTCAATACTTGGCGTATGTATTATACTTTCCTAGTTAAGAATGGCAAATGGACATTTGCCTTGAATATTAGCCTATTGCTAAGTTCTCACCAAACAATTGCGTAAACATACGCAAGTTTAAAATTACATGTTTGCGGAACATGCACGTTTTCCTAACCCTTTTATAGTGATGATAATAATAATAATAATAATAATAATAATAATAATAATAATAATAATAATAATAATAATAATAGTAACATTTATTTCGAAATAGTCATAATAATAATACAAATATAGTGATATAATTATTAAGTACAAATATAAATAGAATAAGGACTATTTCAGGAATCAATATTAGAAGATATCACCTTTTCTCATGATGATTCCTTAACAAAAGAAAGCAAGACAAACGCAAAAATGAAATACGGTACCGCAAACGTTGTTTATTTTGTGTCACCTTTCATAGCCTACACCTGTGTTTGACAAGATAACTTCTTTGTCCAACATATACAAAAATGATGTCTTATCCAATGTTATGGTGTTAATTACGCGTTACATTTTTATGGTAGTTAAAACAATATGATAAAAATTATTTTTATCTCTATAGAGTTAGTCCCAATGAAGGTGTAGGCGTATGTAAACTAAGATAACTTCTTTGTCCAACATACAATAGATGCTGTCTTATCATTTGGTAGTTAAGAAAAGCTGGAATTGAGATAGGCACAGGTAAGTCACTTGAAACGCAGTTTTTTGGAGGAGACATACACTTTAAACAGTTTAGACCGTCATGTTTTTTTTTTATATTATTTATAATAAGACCTACCCCTATAACGAGGCAGTGGTGGCGCCAGCGGGGGAGGGGAAGGGATGGCATTCTCCCTTCCCCTATTCGGACAGCTTGGAACCCCTGTCGTCTGATATTATGACGAGGTAGGGAACATCTTTACTGCTGGATAGAGAAACAAACGAATACATAAGGCGAGACGTTTTTTATATCTTTTTTGTCGAATCCGCCGCCCACCAATGATATTTTTATTTGGGATAAAAATAACATTTTATTTTTGGCCAACTACCGCATCTACGAAAATAAGAGTTTTGTTTTCTTATTATTTTTACTCCCGTCACTGCTTTGAAATCTCCAAAGTTGTTACCCCTTCGTTTAATCCATAATTTGTTATATTTTCAGACAAAAAAAAAGAAAAGAAAAATCTCGAAGGTTACAAAAAGACAAAAGGTGACACTCTTTCTAAAAAACTTCAGAAACATAAAATTAAAAAAAAGAAAGGAGTAGGCCTAAAGGTAAGAATGTAAAACAAAGGAAGCACTCTTCCCCCACCCCCTTTTACCAAAAATCACGGTCAAGTAGTTAAATATCACCTAAAATCACCCTATTTTGCGAATTAGCGCCACTCAACTGATTATCGAGCCCTCAATTCACTTTCGCACCCCCATCAGTCCCCCAATTCAAGTCTTCTAGATACGCCACTGAAAGGAAGACGGCCCCGCCCCTTCCCCCACACACTAAAAATGCATGCAAAGAATGACATTCTAAAACCAACATTATGCATCCTGTGGTGTCTTAATGTAAGTATCCGAAGGAATTGCTGCAACCTTCTCCGTTCTCTGAGGACTTTGCTAACCAACCTGGAAGTTGATAGCCTTGGAACACAACCACTGTACCAACCGCTCCAACAGAAAGCCGTCTATTACACCGGACTTACGTTTATCTTATCGTTTTGTTAATAAGAATTGATAAGTTAGGCCATGGTTAGGCCTATACTTCAGGGAAATGTTTGTATTAGGGCCTTGATCACATATATGGCATTTATAATGCCAGTAATGCGCGCATTAGTTTTAAAGGGAGGGCGTCGGTGCGCACCGAAGGCCGATGTTGAGATTTGTAAATTATATCTACAACAGAATTACAGCAATAATAATTGTTATTTTTGTAGTCTCTCTTAGAGAGCGTTGATTTTACAAACTTGAGGATAAACATCATGAATCGCACTCAATACATCGCATTTGTGGTGTTCTTTTCAAATGTAAGTTAAAAGTGTTTTTTTTTTCCCCACACGAAGAAGTAGGGTAAACGTAATATGTAAATGAATATTAAGTAAGCCTATCATGTAATTTGACTATGAAAATTATATATATATAGACATACATATATAT
>NW_022701900.1:0-6507 GCF_011630105.1 Anneissia japonica | reverse complement strand
CCCCCCCCCACCCCATTAAGGGGACGCCACAATTAAGTGGACGGGGACACTTTCTGAGTGTTCCAAATGGTCCAATAAATACATTTGAACCATTTAAAATATAAATAAAAATACTGTCTTTTCCTTTCGCAATATTGTTAATTGTTTGGTTTAGAGCTACCTAATTAGCATATACATACTCCATTTTTATTGCTAGAAACGTCAGTGAAATTGATTTATATTTCGTGCAGTTGTGGCACCAGCTGGGAGGGGGAGGGTAATTTTCCACACCGTCGGAGAGGCCTGGAACCTCTCCCCGTCGTTCGACGCCACGACTAGGTCGTCAGATCAAAAATAAATATATTAGTAATTCGCCTATTCAAATAACTTTAAAACAAATTTATTGACAAAAAAGAAGATCGACGTTTTGAGTCCATCATAGACAAACCAATGCAGGCAAAAACCGAAAAGTCCACTGATTAATCTCAGATAAGGTAGTATATACATACTCCAAGTATCGAAATACACGCTATCGTGTCGGAATTCAATATTTCGACATTAATTGTCATCATCAGGAATGTGAAATAAAATATAGTCATTGCTTTATACAAGTATCACAAAAGCTGATAAAATAACTATTAATATAATATTTATCTATAGTAATGAAAATACAGTACAGTATGTTAAAAACAAAAAAAATCTCAATTACATAATTAAGAGAAGCTCTGATGTTTTGCATTTGGAGTACGGTACTAAATGTTTATGCCTAGCTAGGCTACACCAAGTTTCTAATTTATAATACACAAAAGAATAAAAATAGAACTGTGATACAAAAACTCTTGACATCCTAAACCTATTGTGCACCCCACCTTACAATGGTATAGTCCATTGTTGGGTGGCTTTTGACAGGGGTGGCTTTTAACAAGGGTGGCTTTCTTCCTATTTCCTTAAAACCATATCTTAACAAATACAAACAGATTCTATTTATGCAAAATTGTTTATCTAGCAGATTAATTTGCATGGAGCTTATCAGTATCTAGCTCCAACTACTGTAGCTAGGAATCTTGTGACTACTTTTAATCCATGATGCCTTCTTAGGTTTGTCTACTTTTGTATATTATTGTTGTTCACTTGGTCTTGAGAACGTGTCCATGATGGACTCGAAACGTCGATCTTCTTTTTTGTCAATAAATTTTGTTTTAAAATCATATAGTAAACGTCTGTTGATTCGTATCCAAAGAACGTTATTTTAATTGCTAATCCCTAATATTGTGGTCTAAAAGCAGAATTTGGACCACACTAAGCCTTAACAACTATCTCCATGAGCCCTAGCAGTGGCATACCTAGGGGTGCGGGGGGTGGGGTGCACGCCCCTCCAAAAATAACTGGCGCCCTTCCCCCACAGTCGTCCCCTACCCAAAAGCAAGTCACTTAACATCACCGTATTTTTTGCGAATTATCGCCACTCAAATGAGCTCATAGCACCCCCCCCCCACCCACACACACATACTTCACTACCTACCAGGGATTTATTTTTTTTATTCCGGGCCGTTGACCGAGGTTGTAGTCGGCCCTTGATTCGGACCCCTTCTCGGCAAATTTCTGGCGTCACCGCTGATTGTGATAAAGTTCAGGTAAATAATTTTAATAGAATTCCAGAAAATGTTGAGATTCAATAAGAATTTGTTACGATGATATTTCTAAAATTTAATACAGTATAATATTTACATATCCCAGGTTCTTTAAAACGTATATAGAATGTGTATAGAAATTACATAGGAAATATATAAGAATTTTACGAGAATTGTATAGGACTTTTCTAAAAGAAATATAAAAATTTTAAAGAAACAATATTTAAAAAAATCTACAGAGATAAACAATTAAACAATTAAGAAATTGTAAGGAATTTATACAGAAGATTCTCATTTAAATAATTTTCTATTTCTATAGAACTATCTCTATAGAGAATGGATAGGTTTTATATAGAGAAAATAAAATCTTGGGTCAATTTTCTATAGAATTCTATAACAACTGTTTACATTATATCATATACCGTACTGTATTTACAGTAACGGCGGATCAATTTCTATCGATCAGTGCGAGTATGGTTCTTCGTACGCCAGAGATTGTGGTGACGCCGAGACGATCTCCTTCTCTTCTTCTATTGGTACTGTATCCAACCCGGTTAGAAAAACGGCATCAGTATATCAGGTATGTATCTGGTATTGTTGGCTTTGGCTATTATGTGTTGTAGACTTTTCGTTCTGTTGTGTAAAGTGCATTTAGGCTCTTTGAGTGCGCTAAGAATTATTATTATTATTATTATTATTATTATTATTATTATTATTATTATTATTATTATTATTATTATTATTATTATTATTATTATCATTATCATTATCATCATCATCATCATTATTATTATTATTATTATTATTATTATTTTTATTATTATTATTATTAATATTATTATTATTATTATTATTATTATTATTGTTATTATTATTATTATTATTATTATTATTATTATTATTATTATTATTATTATTGTTGTATCCGTCCCTGTCTCTTTGTCTTGTGCTTTGTGTGTTGTATTGGTATACCAAAGAGGTTTTATACCGACACATTATTAAAATACTATTTCGCTACATGTTTATTTAATTATATTTTATTCATTTCTTATTTCTTTCTTCACGTTTAACAAGAGGCAACAATATAGCTGTGTAAAGTTCCAACAGCAAGTAACTCGGCAATTACAGAATGAAATGATTATTCTAAACTTTGACTCTGTCTTCGTATCCAGGATGAATGATTTCTATTTTCAAATCCATAAGACAACGATTGATATATCGGGCTTAGAAATTACTCATCATATGTATTAAAGAGTTACGACTAAAATTTAAAATGTATGACATTAATTACTGTTTCAGGGTGAATTCTATCTTAAAATCGATGTGTGGGACGACGATGGTAGTAGAGCCGATCTTGTTGACAAATATCGTAAAACCATTACACAAACAGCAGATGGTGTTTCGAGACGTTACTACCTTTATGGTCAAAGGACCGCAGCGCCTTACACAACGTAAGTTATTTCACACTGTCTGTTTTAGACTTGTATATAGGTCTAAGTTATTTTAGCTTCAATTTTAAACATGGTTGTTTGGTTCTTTGATATATTTTTGCGGTTTTTTTGGAGGGCTCAATGATAAGCAGTGTTTACACCAATTCACTTTATATTATTATTAACATTATAAACATTTAAGTGACAGTATTAGTTAAATACTTTCAAAATATGTTACACTTTCCGTAGCATAAAGTAAATAATAATATAGCGATAATAGTACCATTTATAACGCACGTAAATATATCCTTGTCAATTGATTGGTGGATTTCGTATCACATGACACTGCACTGCCTATTTATCCCAATTCGTCACCACTTATTAAAATTTAGTTCCACCGGGCATTTTTACTTGTTTCATAAAATCTACCCTTTTTCTAAAGGGAACAGTCCAGCGTCTTTTAGTAAAGTAAAAGGCGCTGGACTGTTTCATTTAGAAAAAGGGTAGATGTTTCATAAAATATCAAATGACAAGAATGCTCATTTAGAAAAAAAGATATATTTTTTCAAGAAAAAATAGCAAATGACAAGAATTTATATTAGTACAATATTAGATGTGTTATAAAACAAATAATGTTTTTATTTCCGTAATGGAAAGAATATTTTCATTTGTAGAAAGATTGACTATTCCATTCAACTCGGCTCCGCCACGTCGAATGGAACAGTCAATCTTTCAACTCAAGATGGGCGGATCCAGAATTTTTCAAAGGAGGGGGGTACTCCGTGTCCCCACATCTGAATCTGCACCTGTCATGAAAACCATAGAGACCAATATATACTAGGCACTTTCTCTCAAACGGTACAACATAGTCGCTGTCTCTTATACACATCTAGATGTGTATAAGAGACAGAATGTTAGATGAAACACGGTTATAAACATTTGTGGAATACAGCACAGTAAAGTATCAAAGAAGTTTATAAAAGTTGAACGTTTGAAGAAAACGTAAAACTACAATCCTAAAGCCAGCAACTGAATGCTATGACAGCTACGCCAACTCCGCTCCCTGTGAGCGCTACACAAAGCGACGCCATCTGCTGATTGCAGGTGGCATTAAACACGATCCGTCGTGTGTGTCATCTTGTTGCGTTTTACATAGAATCGCGTCGGCAGACAACTGTCAGCTGCCTGTCTCTTATACACATCTAGATGTGTATAAGAGACAGGGCTGATTGATGATTGGTAAACTCTTCAGAATTAGGCCTAGGCATATAGTTAAAAAAGAAATACAGTATTGAACCTTTGCACTAAGCCCCGCCCCTTGGATATCGTTGCTAAGGTCCCACTAAATAATAGCATAAATGTATGTATATAGGACAACATCTGCGTTTGTTGGACACACACATATTCCTGGCACTGTCCTAATTGGTTAGTTGTTAAGTTTGATTGGCACACTTCGTACTAAGGTCCATTGTCGACCAACACTAACTCTGTCTCTTATACACATCTAGATGTGTATAAGAGACAGTGTACAATGGACTACAGGTGACAGAGTTACCATAGTACAATCTATATGTTCCAATATTTTAATTGCGATAATAAAAAACACCTTTTCTCTTTACATGTGCAGGCCCGTAACTATCTTATTGTGGTTATTTGGTGTTTACTTCCATCCGCAGGACCATCGTAGACGTTGTTGTGTATTGCAATACGAATTACTACAATAGCGACTGCGCCACGTACTGTGTTCCCCAAAATTCAAATTCAAATGGTCACTACACATGTCACTCATCAACGGGGGCAAAGATATGTTACCCGGGTTATTCGGGGTCAAGCTGCACAGTTGATATCAACGAGTGCAGTAGCAATCCGTGTAGAAACGGGGGAACGTGTGCACATGGTCGCTACTTGTGTAGAAGAAATCGGTTGGTTTGTGTGTATCCTTGTACCGTGAACATTAATGAGTGCGCTAGCTATCCGTGCGCAAACGGTGGCACATGCGTAGATGGGGTGAATGGCTACCAATGTCAATGCCGAGCAGGTTTCAACGGAGGACGATGCCAGACTGAAATCGACGAGTGTCTCTCGTCACCATGCTTGAATGGCGCCATCTGCAATGATGCTGTAGCTGGATATACATGTGTATGCGCATCCGGATTTAGTGGCCAGTATTGTGAAAATGATATTGATGAATGTGGGAGCAGTCCGTGCAAGAACGAGGCCATGTGTTCTGACCAGATCGATGGGTTCAACTGTATATGCGCCGGAGGATATACGGGAACGTTATGTGAAATGGAAATCGATGAATGTGAAAGTTTTCCATGTCAGAATAATGCCACGTGTTATGATGACGTCAATGGGTTTATTTGCGATTGTGCCTATGGTTATTTTGGAGACTTTTGTGATTTTAATATCACTGATTGCATTGCATTGTGTGAGAATAACAGTACATGTGAGATAGCTAACTCTACGATGACCTGCCATTGTGCTCCTGGCTTCAATGGTGACCTATGTGACAAAGAATATGACGAATGCCAGAGTCAACCGTGCCAAAACGGGGCAACATGTCATGACGTCATCAACGGGTTTGTCTGCTCGTGTGCACCGGGATATTCTGGAACAAGCTGCCAAAAAGAAGTAAATGAATGTGATAGTAATCCTTGTGTTAACGATGCAGAATGTGTTGATCTCATTGCCGAATTTTTCTGTAACTGTACTGAGGGTTTCGAAGGGAATTTCTGCGAAATAGACATCGACGAATGCATGTTTTCAGAATGTGTTGGTAACTCAACATGTACTGATGGCATAGGTGGATACTATTGTGAATGTGAAGACGGTTATGATGGCAATTTATGCGAATATGAAATAGATGAGTGTGAAAGTTTTCCGTGTAAGAATAATGCCACATGTTATGACATCCTTAATGGTGTCATCTGTGATTGTGCATATGGTTTTTTTGGGGACTATTGTAACTTTGATATCACCGATTGTCCAAGATTTTGTAAGAATAACAGTACATGTGAAATAGCTAACTCCACGATGACATGCCTCTGTGCTCCTGGATTCTATGGTGAACTATGTGACAGAGAATATGACGAATGTCAAAGTCAACCGTGCCAAAACGGTGCAACATGCAATGACGTCGTCAATGGGTTCGCCTGCTCATGCGCGCCTGGATATTCTGGCACAAGCTGCCAAGATGAAGTGGATGAATGTGAAAGTAGTCCTTGTGTGAACGACGCAGAATGCATTGACCTGATCGCTGACTTTTTTTGTAACTGTACCGAAGGCTTTGAAGGTATTTTCTGCGAAATAGACATCGACGAATGCATGTTTTCAGAATGCCTTGGAAACTCAACATGTATTGATGGCATTGGCGGATACTCTTGTAAATGCGAAGCCGGATATGATGGCAATTTATGTGAAATTGACATAGATGAGTGCCAGAGTAATCCGTGTAAAAATGGCGC
>NW_022701899.1:0-2345 GCF_011630105.1 Anneissia japonica | reverse complement strand
AATCTAGACCTAACTTTTCAAGACCCGTGAGCTGATTTTTTTTTTTTTTTTATGTTACAATAAGAAAATTAGAATTTTGAAGAACGTCATTAAAACACACTTCCAGTGTCGGGAAAGCTTATTTCCTGCCATCTAGGAATCAGGAACCAGGGGATAATCCCCGGACCACCCTTTCTTTTTGGGATTTATCGATTCATGGAAAAAAAGAATAGGCGTGCAACTACTCATTTATTTATGTATGTATACACACATAAAATAAGACATGAGAACAATTTACCTGACCGTTTTCAAGAGGGAAAACCTTAAATTTTGAAGAACTTAAAAAGTCATTTAAAAGACATTTCAGAAGTCAGGAAAGCTAATTTCCCGCATTCTAGAAATCGAAATATTTCCGGGGTAACCCGGACACCCTTTCCTCGGAATTCATTGATTCATTAAATCATTTTCAAGAGGGGAAAAAATTGAATTTTGAAGAAATAAAAAGTAATTAAAAGACACCTCAGAAGTCGGGAAAGCTTATTTCTCGCCTTCTAAGAATCAAAATTTTCCCGGGGGAGAACCCCCGGACCCCCCTTTCTTTTTTAGGAATTTATTGATTCATGGAAAAAAAATCGTATGCAATTACTCAATTTGTTTATGTATGTAAACACACATAAAATAAGACATAAGAAAAATTTACCTGACCGTTTTCAAGAGGGGAAACCTTGAATTTTCACAGCTGCGAGTAGATGAATTATTATTTTAATGACACATTTTATAGTTGCATATTGCGGCTACCCTGAATATTAAAATTTCTTTTCAAAGACATGCACCTATTTATTTTTTTTTTTATTTGTTACTGAAAACTACCGTACCATGCTAGATAGTCAAAATTGACTTAATGCAAACTCATATTCCTCAAATGTGCTGGGTTGGGCTGGGCCCCTGGAACTCGCCGGGGGCCCTGGGCGGTCCCCTGCCTAAGGCTGCTTGCTTCGCTTGCAGGCTGCGCCCCCCTTTTCTGGCAGGCTGGATCCGCCCCTGTTCCGTTTCCATTTTGAATACTACTCCCTTTCAAACTCAATTTGAATTAATTTATTGTTTATTTATTCTTTTATTTTTAATATAGGTATTGCAAAATGTATAGGATTTGCACAAGAGTAAGCTGAACCTTGCAAATAGCGTACATACTCATCACTATTTAAAGCGGTTCGCATATAAACATGGTGCTATATTTTTTACCTCCATTTTTACCTTCATTCAGAGCAAGTGAACGGTTTAATCACCCTGGATCTCCAGATACCTGGCAGCGACTCATTTCCAATGGAAGGTAAGAACCTATTTAAATCATGTAAGTGAGAATTGAATATTTGTTAAGAATGTATGAGGATTTGTGCATTTTTTAGCAGACAGGAGGTCTTTATAATGCTGTGATGTTAAATTATTTTTGTATAATTATTGTGCATAACGTGTATAAAACTTACCAAACATTTTTCAACACAAAATTACTAAATATATCAAAATAAAGCATATACAATAGTTAAATTTTGTAGTTGTACACAGCAGTTTAATTACTCGCATTTTGTACGTGCCGTCCCAAATGGCATATTTACTACGGTACCGAGTTTACCACCCATCCTCGGCCCACTATGTAGAATAAATTCTATCAATCTACTGTATTCCGTTTCCATTCGGATCTGAGACAACTATATAGTTGTCTCAGATTCGAATATGAAACCTACGCCCGATGCCTTTTAATCTCAATTTCATTGAGTTTGTGCTTATAATTGTTTATTTTATTTTTTATTTTAACTATAGGTATTGCAAAAAAATGAAATTTTATTTCCTTCACATCCAACAGGGATGTACACTCGCCACTTACAGGATGAGAATGATGTTTTATAAACTAAGTTTATACTCTTATGGAGGCTAAGGAGTGGAGTTAGTTTTGGTCGTGAGAAAAGGTCCTGCTGTGACAGGAATTGAACCCACGACCCTGGGATCAGAATGCAAGCATCTTAACCACTGAGCTATTCAACTCCACTTCGAATAAACTTTGAAAATAGCGTGCTCTATCCATCACAAAGATTTAAAGCTGTCTGTATAGCCATTGAAACATGATCAACAAGCAATTGAAGGGTTTAATACTACTACGATTGAGTATGCAATGTTTGCATTCTTCCAATACGATTGATTGCAAGTGCAACTACAGTATTATCAATCTGACATTAACAATGTTTTTATCAATTAATTATTTGTTTATATTTATATAATGTTTAGTGCTACGCGGCATACTTTGATATATATATATAATGTATATATATATATATATATATTATATATGCATATATATATATATATATATA
>NW_022701898.1:0-619 GCF_011630105.1 Anneissia japonica | reverse complement strand
GATTTTGTCGTTTGCAGTCCTGCCATGTACAGCATTTAAAACTGGACTCGATTGAACATGACTGTAGCTTCATTCTATCTAATCACATTGAGACATTGCGCTCTGCTACATTACGTAATAATCATAAAAGGCCTACTACCACACACTCACGAAGGATGTTTGTTATGCTTATAATAGAACATGTACCATAAGCCATCCATATCGATTGGAAGTGTTGACGCAGGAGGCATACGCATCAATTATTATTATTATCAAAACATCATCATAATTATTAGTTAATGCAATATCTCGGTTGATTAATTCTATGTATGCATCCTAAATTAATTCTTTTCTGTATACTTAAGTGTCTCGACATTTCGATTAAGTTCTCTGCAATCGTCATCAAAACATTCGATGCTAATGAAGTGACACAATGGAATCGTTCAGATAGAACACATCTAACCAAAAAGTCTTCTTTATATCGTACACAGAGAACTCTGTCGACTAACTGGTGGTAGTCACTGTGTGTGTGCTGAAACGTGGAGATCTCGCTGCTCTCTCCTTCTATAGGGCTGAAAAACCACTTACGATAGCGCACCGTCTTTCGTATATGAACTCAGTACACTGCCCCCCCCCCCCC
>NW_022701897.1:0-536 GCF_011630105.1 Anneissia japonica | reverse complement strand
AGCGTCCCTATTTCTACCTGTCGGCCCACCCTGGACGTTAGCTTCTATTACACGAGAACGAACACCGACGACGGAAAAATATTCAAGTACGTAGAGAGTGAAGGATTCCGCTTAAGAATCTCAATCGCGAACGACGAGATGAGGTTGCTCGTATCGAATTCCGAGAACGAAAAAATCAAGTCGGTAACTCCGACTATAAGAGACAGGGACGATATACGCATACCACATACGAAACAACCAAATCTTCTCTACGACGGACGGGATTCCGACTTTGGCAAAGCCCTTCCCGGTGGGAAACGGAACGAAGTTCTGCGAAGGTGTGTACATGCTGGGCAGCAACGGCGAAACCCACGTAACCGCCGCGGGGAAGGTGAGTTCTCTGATCGTCAACGGTTTTGAAGTCGAGCCGGATAATTTGGAAAAGTGCAACGCGACCACGGATGCTCAATCGACCGAAAGACCTTCGACCCAAGCAGTGGACCGATTCAACAGATCTTTCCGCATACGCGACATGAAATCCTGGATGCCCACCGTCG
>NW_022701896.1:0-1017 GCF_011630105.1 Anneissia japonica | reverse complement strand
ACCGTAATACTTCATTCGATCGTAAGTGAGAATACCTAAAAAAATGCTTTCCCGTGCCGGGAATCAAACCCGGGCCGCGTGGGTGAAAACCACGAATCCTAACCACTAGACCACACGGGAGTAGCTTATACATCCTTTTTGTATCTTTTGATTGCAGTTGCAGAAAACGACGAAAACAGGGTAACCGACAAGAAATCATGATATTTCTTGTGTTCTCAAAGTTTGATGTTATTAAATAATCGAAACGCATTTAATTTCGGAAAATGATATAAGTTTTAAAGTATTGATTTGTTGTAAAATGAAAAAACAAAAAACAAAAACAAACAACGATTAGCAGAGCGAGGTTTCGATCCTCGGACCTCTGGGTTATGGGCCCAGCACGCTTCCGCTGCGCCACTCTGCTTTTCACTGTGAGACAACGTTCATCTGGTAAAAAAAAATATTATGATTTTAACTTAAAGCGTTAAAAACATATAATTAAAAACAACAAAATGCTTAGAAGAGAGAGGTTTCAATCCTCGCACCTCTCTCTTTATTGCCCAGCACACGATTAAATAAACGGAGATATTCAAAAGGAGAAAACCATCTTACCAAAACAAAATCATTTCATTTCTTTTACTCGTTTAGTTGAAATTGTTTTATTGTATTATTTCATTCTAAATTCATAACCCAATTTCTCAGTTTTATTTTAGTTATTTTAAAGGTTGTATTAATTATATTTTATTAGTATTAATTTTACAGTAATTAAGTGACACATTGTAATATATTCAAGTTAAACGCACCACCCTTTAGTGCCTCCGATCTAAAGGCGTCGATGTTCAAAAAGAAATTAAATAAAAAATAAATAAATTGGACATTATTATATAGCTTATATTAATTTATTGAGAGTTTTATCAGATTATACATCTAACGACACCGTAATACTTCATTCGATCGTAAGTGAGAATACCTAAAAAAATTGTTTTCCCGTGCCGGGAATCGAACCCGGGCCGCGTGGGTGAAAACCACGAATCCTAA
>NW_022701895.1:348-1422 GCF_011630105.1 Anneissia japonica | reverse complement strand
CGTCTTAAAGAGAATTGATTTAGCTATAACATACTCACAGGTCGGAGACAATCAATCAAGAATAAGCGAGATACGTTCAAACGAGTATAAACATAATGGCATCATAAATAAAAATTCAGTTTTTTAATTCAAATGGCAATATGATGACGTCACAATGTCCGATCAGCCATTATGAAGTAAAAAATCTTATCTACAACTCATGTGCTTTCAGATTATGTAACAAAAAAATGGGGTCACCTTTCATCCTAAGGAGCTATAACTGTTTGAAAATATTCATGGTTTTATGCATATATAAATGTTGACGCACGTGTACGTGCACGCTAAAAGGCGCAAACAGAAAATTAAGGTACATAACATTCAACCTTGACCTGAAGCTTATGCTCACCTAATATGATTGGGAAATGACGAATGGTTAAGATTATATGGGGTCATCAACGTTTTGTAAAAAGAGAAATGAGAGGGTCAGAAAAAAAATTTTTTTGGACCATGATGACGTCATCAAAATATAAAAAGATGTGTAATATATGAAAGAGAATTGTCTCAGCTATAACATATTCAAAGTTGGAAGACGATCGACCAAGGATAAGCGAGATACGCTCAAATGCGTATTTTCAAAAATGACGTCATAGCTATAATTCACTTCCTTGAATTCAGATGCCAATATGAATGACGTCACAATGTCCGATCAGCAAATATGATCTATAAAATCGTATCTACAACTCATGTGCTTTCAGAATATGTAATAAAAATTGGGGGTCACCTTTCATCCTAAGGAGCTATAACTGATTAAAAATAGGTCTGATTTTATCATAATTTCACTGTATAGCTGCACAAATACGCGCAAAGATACCTATGTTTGATGCGCACGTACGGCATTGTTATTGGCCAAAAGATGACCGAAAAGAATTCAAATTTGTGAAAACAATGTCAGGAACCCCAAATATGTAAAAAAAACTTAATTTTTAACTTCCATACGTACTGCGCAAGTAAAAGTGCGCGCGCGTAGTGGAAAATTATGAAAAATTTTGAAATGCTCAAAATGGCCTGAAACGTGCTCTAATTTGGTCAAAAAGT
>NW_022701895.1:0-257 GCF_011630105.1 Anneissia japonica | reverse complement strand
CCCGAAGTTAATGCTCACTTAATACGATTTTGAAATGTCAATTGGTTAGGCTGATATGATCGATAATGTAAAAACGCAAAATTGCACGTAGATGACGTCACGCATGACTAAGCGCGTTGAAAACCTTACCATGACTATTCAAGGCGAAGGCAAGATGATCGATGTAGCGACCGTGTGCGTAACTCGTGGCAATTTTGAGATATCGTGCGAACAAAAAAGGGGAGAAAGAAAGAAGAACTAGATTTGAACTCGTCACT
>NW_022701894.1:0-1656 GCF_011630105.1 Anneissia japonica | reverse complement strand
TTGTTTGCCGATTTGCTCCATGGCTCTTCACGCTCTCAATTTGGTGGGGATTCTGCACCAAGTCTGTTGAGGTTAACCCAAGTCTCCAAGTTTACAACATTTTGGTTACTGAAAAGGCAGTCAACAAACTGCTTAATTTACAAAGTTAATTGCTTGGACCATCAGTCTACGATCGAAGTTGGTTGGTGCTGTAACAGAGCTTTTGTAGCATAATGATTAACTGGAATTATCTGTTTCTTGAAAGATGTAGGTGGAAGATTTATACTACCATGATTTACTGTTTTTGTTTGCGAGCTTAATTGTATGGACATTTTATCTCAGGTTTGCAGGAACAGTACTGTACCAGTGTGTCAAATTTTTTTAACCGGTTTTGTCATCGACACCTAACTATTCTTATTTCATTTTTCAGAACTTTTTTTGTGAATTAAAACTGTGGCTCCATGAAGCGGAGTATAACTGGTGATGTTCGGACTGTTGTAGTATTCATCCCATTCAGTCCCTGCTAACCTTAATAGGGTTTACATGAGACGATGTCTTAATAGACATTGCATTGTTTTGTTGAAGAAGTGTTCGGATATAATCCAGTATGATGCCAAAATATCGTAGTACCTAATCTTGAGTAATCCTGTTGCAATTGTTGTTGTTGTAAGCAATTCTCAACTGGAAAATCAGATCAGATCTGAGAGTTTTTGGTTTGTTGAGGACAAGGTGACATTATGGAAAGTATTAAGTGCAACATCAACCTAGGCAGACATGCTAACAGCATTCAGTTAGTGGTTCCTTACACTGTCTAAATAAAGTCATAAACTCTTTGGTGTATATAAACAATACTGTACATTTATTGTCAAAACCAATGTACAAAGAGTGTAGAGGCTTTATTAGCTAAAAGTGTGCTATATACGTACGCAACTAATCCACCAAGAACTGGTGTCATATCGAACTATGAATATTCATATACACAGTATATAGAGTGAACACAGCAGTCATGCATATTATTCTCTACCTCCCCCCCCCCAGCCTTTATGAAACAAAAGGCTATATACAGTTCAGGTTAAATGGTATCGATGCCATAGCGGATAGGCGGACGACGAATACGAGATACGTCGCGGACCATTTTCACCTGAGCGTGGCATAGTGTCAGTGCTAGTGGGTGGAGATGTGACAGGCTGGGGTGTTCCATGGCTAACAGGTGGCGGAGGGGTGGTTGGTGGAGACAGAGTAGGTAAGGTCACTAGCGGAGATCCTGGCGAAACTGGAGATCTGGAAGCGTTTTGATCATCTACCGGCGGTGTGTCAAGTGCAGACCAAACTGGCGTAGGAGCATCCCCTAGGTTCGGTCCCTGTCTCACAGGGAGGAAGCGGAGGTCATGAGTGATCATACGTTGGCGCTCCGGTTGGTATACCGGGATGTACTTTCTGAAGAAGCGTCTGTTATGTAGTGTTATCCTACCAGAACCATCGACCCTCACCATGTATTGATCAAATTGGGGCACCTCAATCCCTGTGCCTGTCTTGTCCCACTTAGTGGGATGTGGGCCTGTTTGGTTTTGAATTCGAACGGAATCACCTATGGCCAAGGCTGGCAGCTGACGTGTATGCTGGGTCCAATACTCAGCAGACCTCATGTGGCAGTTTCGTAGTGCAATCTCACGATCT
>NW_022701893.1:0-1823 GCF_011630105.1 Anneissia japonica | reverse complement strand
TTGGTTATATTCATTTTTTTTTATAAAGATAGATGCAATAAAGATTAAAAGGAAATATTAAGTAACTCTTCCTGGATAAGGCCCTGAATTATCAAGCCAAGAACCCAATAATAACTGTATCCACCATCTATTAACAAGGCAAACCAAAAGTGCAATACCATTATGCGGAGGCTTTCCTAATTCTAAAATGTATGCTGAAGGCGAAAATTAAAACCATATTATTTCTACTAAAACAGGGCAAGTTTTATTAAATCAGTGGTGGCGACATGGTCGTCGAAACAAAAATAATAATTTGCCTATCCAAATAACATTAGTTTGATTGCCAATCCGTAAATATTTTGGTCTAAAAGCACAATTTGGCCGGGCCATAAAACTCTCCCCGTGAACGGTCGACCAGGGATTTTTATTCCGGACTTTAACCGAGGCTTTAGTCGGCCTCCTATTGGTTCAAACTTGTTTTATATTTTGGACTCCCCTGTTGGCAAATTTCGCCACCACTGCATCAAATAGGCCTACGCATAAATAAGAGAGAGTGAGAATGGTGGACGGTGGTGCCGATTGGCCAAGAATGGCAAATTTTCTTTCCGGACCTCTGAGACAACTTTCAACTAAAACAAATTCCGAAGGTTTTGATAAGTTGATACAGTATTTCAAGAGGAAACAGGGCAACAGTTGTGGCAGAGGCCGTATTATTTCTCCACTCTCTCTTCCGTCTGAATCGCCACTATTTGCATCGGAGCCGTTGCTGACTAAAACTGCAAACTACAATTCCGGTACACACCTGGATTGTCTGCTGGCGGAGGGGGTGGTGGTAAAGGTTGTCCTGTACGCACAGCTACGACAGCTTTCCGTGCATTCCGTATTGCAGATATGAATTCACGATGCCTTGCCCGCCAATTTGTTCTCGGAATTCCTGCCTGGAAAAGTGGAACAGAACAGAATACATACCTACACACATCAACTTAATATAATTATAGAGAACTTTAAATTTCTTTCATTTATTTTAATCCCATTTACACAACGTATGACTCGCCCAATACCGGGCACACACCACATCGCCATACAGCCAAAATTGTCTGCGCTGGCGTCTGCCGGGGACCAGTCCGCCGACTTAACATGTTTCCATAAAACACAGTTTTCATCGCAATGATTGAACTTCGTAGCTGTCCACGAGTAATAGAAAAGGCTTTCCAACTCTACCGACCAAGCAACGTCGCCGAAAACGACCACAATACCGTGTAGCGATTTTATGGAAACCAGCCTTTAGCAGAGCGTCACGCGCCGCGTCGTCACGTCTGGCGGTGTCTATCGACCAACGCCAACGCAATAGCGTGCGCCGAGGTTTACAGAATTGAAGTGATGCTTTACATTAGGCTATATTTATTTATTTCTATTTGAAATCTTATATTTTAACAATCTGTTATCAAATAACATAAATTCGCAAACCTTTTGATGTTGACATGTTTTTCTTGTCGCCGAATACGGAATATCAGATCCGCTTGACCGCTGCTTGCCAGAGTCAAAGGTTTCTCGTCTTCTCTGAGCCTTTCTGCAAATTGATTCATGCTTGCTCTAATAAAAGAAGTGCACAATATATGTAAAGAAGTAGGTGGTAATGTATACTTCAAGAAGTCAATAAATAGGGCCTATGGTTTATGCTGAAATATTTTTTATACGACTGAATAAAGGAACTTTTCGTTGAAGGGATGCTTGATACGATTACAACATCTTGTTCCTATTCGAGCACTGTTATCATTATTATTATCCATCTATTTGCTTATATTACGGTGCTACGCAGCAAACCTAATTTTGAATATCATATA
>NW_022701892.1:724-918 GCF_011630105.1 Anneissia japonica | reverse complement strand
GGCAACCCTGTTTCGCTGGACGACATATCTTAGAATCCCATTTGATTCTGTTACAAAAGAATCTGAACACGCCAAACACATTTCTCTTAGATTCTGACGCTGATTCTGGTGACGAAGGCAGAGATCACATCGAACTGGACTCTGACGTCGATGAAGACGATATAATCGACATCGAAGACCTCGATATCATGTTG
>NW_022701892.1:0-629 GCF_011630105.1 Anneissia japonica | reverse complement strand
AAAAAAAAAAAAAATGTCCAATAATAATAATAATAATAATAATAATAACTATAATTATTGTTATTATTATTATTATTGTTGTTATTATTATAGTAGTAGTAGTAATAAAAATAGTAGTAATAATAATAATAATAATGATAATAATAATAATAATAATAATGATTTTTTAATAATCGCCGCTCTCGAATAAGCGCCGCACTGAAGCCTTCAAAAATGTGTATAAGCGCCGCGGCGCTTATTCGAGCATTTAAGGTCGTACCTACCTGACATAACAAGACTAGTGTATAGCGATGAAATAAAAAAACTGCACTTCAACATTTTCTGCATCCGGCTGTTAGGTTTTTACATTTACGAATTTTGACTTTCAGGCTGAAATTGACTATGTGTTACAAACACTGAAGCAGTTTTGCGAGAATTTAAAAGCAACACAATAATGCAACAGCTGGAAAATTGGTGGCGCTGTAATATCAGTTACCAATTTGTCGGTACATATTTTGAGGTAGAGTATTAGACCAATCATAATTGTGACGGATAATGAATATGCCATTACTGCCAACTCTTGATTGCGTGCTGTTGTTGTTGTATTATAGGAGCTATATTATAAAATTGAGGAAGGCCTTTATGTTTGT
>NW_022701891.1:0-615 GCF_011630105.1 Anneissia japonica | reverse complement strand
ATATAGGCTACAATATTTTCGCATTTTTAAACTTTAACTTGCTATAAATTAATAATAATTCCTTTTAGGATTACAATACATTACGCGTAATGGACTTTCCATTTGTATCGATTAAGTACACAATTTCCAAAAGATAGAAATACACTTTCTGTCCATTGTGCATTTCATAATGCTATATGTGACAATGCATCACACCACATAAGCTACTAAAACTAATAATTTATCTCAGAAAACCTAAATCAAGTTTTCTCTTTCAACACGCCCACAAAGCAAGCAAGCACCACCCATAAAGATATATTAAGCGCGCCTACGGTTAATCATTCAAAACACATGACTGTCAATCATCCATTCATGAGTGGTGTTTGCTTGCTTTGTGGGCGTGTTGAAAGAGAAATCTTGATTTATGTTCACTGAGATAAATTATCAGTTTTAATAGCTAATAATGTGGTATGATGCATTGTCGCAGGATTATGGAAGACACAATGGATAGAAAGCGTTAATCCATCTTTTTAAAATTAGTATAATTGCATTTTTAATGATGGAGGATGTACTGTACGGTATTACTTTCGTAATTAATGAGAGAAAGTTTAGTTGAGACTTGTTGGTACCTTATAT
>NW_022701890.1:0-1161 GCF_011630105.1 Anneissia japonica | reverse complement strand
CATGCTTTATTCTTGCACGGTGTACATCCACTGTGTACGATATCACGTGTTACGATACGTTACGTTGTCACCTTATTACGTAAGATGCGCTACACCTATGTCTACGTCTACTACGGTTTAAACTGTAATGCAATACAAACAAATGATCATAATAATATGAATAATAAAAGAAATAATACTATCAATAATGATAGATAATGCTACAGTATTAACAACAATAGAATAAAACGATAATAACTATAATACAGTAGCAATATACTGTAATACTAATAAAGGAACATAGCAAAGATTATCTAAACAACACAGGCTAAACAATACCTATGAATGAGAGTAAATGGCCTTGGCAACCTTCAATTTTAGGTATTTAGTCTAATTACCAAATGCCTTATACTGAGTAGGTAGGCCGATGTTATTAGCTGTAGGGTACTCTCAAATAATTCCTAAAGTTTACTTACAAATAGTAACTATTCTATGGCATATAAACATTTAACATAAACAAATTAACGATAAAATGTAAGTTCACGTAGTTAGTTGAACTCACTACAGAAAACCTTAATGGTTACTGTTCCATATGTATTTTTACCATATTCTACTAAACTTCAATCAATGAAATCAATTATCATAGTCATTTTTACGTGAACACAGCTCAAAAGTACATTACCGCCTACTGGCATTAGAGCAAGATACCAGTTTGACCTGAGTAATGTAACAATTTAGAACACCTTGCCGTATCAACAATCGTACGGACAATATAATCCAAACATGTTCACATGACAATGATTATATCAATTTAAATAGAACACCAATACATGCTATACAACATATAATAAAATAGAAAATATAAACATATAAAAATAAAGGTAATTCATATCTAAGGGGTGATTATTATAAATAATCATTACAGTGACATAATATACTGCAATTATTATACAGTATCAGGTCCCTGATTATATCATACTGTAGTCAACAGCATCTATAAACTGCTAATAATGATGATTATGTACTAAATGAGAGTACTAATTTAATCTTATTTATTAACTATAATCCTAGAACATAATTCAATATAAACTTACATCAGTTTCTTCTCCAGAACCTTTTGCATTGAATCCATGAACTGAACTGATACACTGTTTTGGTGACTATTCCAAAACAAGATAAGAA
>NW_022701889.1:0-1823 GCF_011630105.1 Anneissia japonica | reverse complement strand
TACATAAACTCTGCTAATACAAGTACCCTCAAGATTATAATTAAAAATAAAGGGAGATTTTTTTTGACTAATAGTCATGACGACACATTTAGTGGGATTGAGAGAGAGATTCCAATCGGCTGACCATTTACAAAGCCTATTAAGATCATCTTGAAAGGCTAAGGCATCATTTATATTCGTGACCCTGTGGAACAGCTTCAAGTCATCAGCAAACATTAAACAATGGGAATTTTGAAAAATAAAAGGGGCGTCATTAATATACATATTAAACAAAAGCGGGCCTAAAATTGAACCCTGAGGCACTCTGGATGTGACAGGCAGCCACTCTGACGCAGCACCTTTATAAGTAACCCTCTGTTTTCTGTTCTGAAGATAGTTTTGTAACCAAGATAGTAAAGAGCCACGAATCCCAAACTTCATAGCCTTGTGAACTAGGAGGTCATGACAGACAGAATCAAAGGCCTTAGAGTAATCAGTGTACACTACATCACACTGACTCTTCTCGTCAATGGTGGTATACACATACGATAACATAGTTGCCAAATTTGTCTGACATGATCTCCCAGGGACAAAGCCATGTTGCTTGGGAGACAAAACGGGTGCAACATGTTTGTAAATAACATCAAAAACAATTTTTTCCAAAATTTTGGAAAGGGTAGGCAAAATTGAAATAGGACGAAAATTTGCAACAGAATCGCGTGATCCACCCTTATGGATTGGGCAGATATTAGTACGCTTCCAAGCAGAAGGGAACACACCAGAGGAAACAGAGAGCTGAAAAATGTGGGTAAGAGGTGCAGACAGAGATTTAGCGCAATATTTAAGAACTTTGTTACTTAGCCTGTCACACCCGGATGCCTTGTGGGGTTGAATAGCTTGAAGAAGCTGTTCCAAACGGTCAGGAAGAACTTGAACAGTTGACAGCAAATCAACTGGATAATCTCTTAGCTCGGGATAAAAGAAAAATTGTTCGTTGTTAAACACAGAATGAAAATACAAGTTGAAAAGATTAGCTTTGGCACTGTCCGTATAGGCATCACATGCACCATATGAAACCTTAGATGGAAGTGGAGCTTGTTTGTAATTAGCCTTCAGCCAAGACCAGAACCTTTTAGGATTCTGACTGAGTTTAACAGAAATAGATGAAAGATATGATAAATATTTTTCTTTTGCCAAGTGTTTAAATATCCTACGAGCACTCCTAAAATCATCTTTATGAAATGGAGTATTCCATTCTTTCAATATTCTTCTTTTGTGTTCTTTAAGTTTCAATGCAGATCGCAAGGACTTATCAAACCAAGGGGGAAGATGTTTTTTAGGAGTGATCGTAGGAACATTATCCTTAATAGCAGCATGAACAACAGAACAAAAAGTGTCTAGAGCATCGTCAACATCAACATTCGATAATATATTATTCCATGAAATGTGGTTAAAAGTATTACTTAACTCAGACCAATCAGTTTTAGAAAAATTAAAGACAGGTCTACTGCAAAATTTTTGTTTGCAAGGATTCATAAATTCAAGTTCAATATGAAGTGAATCATGATCGGACTTGAAAATATCATCGCCAACAGAAACTCTGCAATTACGGTAGGAATTATTACATAAAACAAGATCTAAACTATTTTTGACCCTAGTTTTTAAAAAATTATGCTGAACAAAAGAAAAACTGTTTAAAATAAGGTCTTTAAAGGAGATATTGATAACATTGCTATTCAAACATGTATGACCACCATCAGAATTCCACGTGAAATCTGGCAAATTAAAATCGCCAATGAGCATTATATCGGAGGATGGTTCAAACTGATACAACTGAACTAGTG
>NW_022701888.1:0-564 GCF_011630105.1 Anneissia japonica | reverse complement strand
GTGAAATTATCAAGGGTCTTCGTTTTACAACAAAGCACAAACTTTGATACTAGTAATGGGTATTATTACAGGACACTCAATACAGGTAATTATGTTGTTTACATAAAATCTGTATAAAACGAAGAACCTTCTCCCCCATATCCTTGCCGTATACCTTTCCATCGAAATACCGTGATGGTTTAATTATTTTGGAAAATTACTTCATGTTAATTAAAAGCAATTGAATAACGTGGGTCTCTGCTTTGTAGATTATCTGTTGTATATTATTACTATTATATCGTACATGACTGAAAGGTGATAATTGATATTGAATGATTATGACGATATACTCAATGTGTATTTCGTTTATAAAATGATCCATTTACCTATATTACAGAATACACATATTATAGAATATTTAGACTAAATATAGGAAACATGCACATACAGATATTGCACACAAATCTCATTTGAACTTTTGGTGGCTCTGATAAGAGCCGTTTGGTTTGAAATTTCGAAGATGTTTACTTGGAGCTGGTGTACTTGGTGACAGCCTTGGTGCCTTCAGAGACGGCATGTTTAGCC
>NW_022701887.1:0-1311 GCF_011630105.1 Anneissia japonica | reverse complement strand
TGGTTGGGGCTGAGGTAAAGCAATTGTAAGAATTACAGACTTTTAGATGCCGGAAAATGGCACTTACATAAAAACAACCAAAATTACCGTACTATATCCACATATCCCCATCATGGATGAGGCTGAGGTGAGAAAATGTTAAAAGTTGGGGAATTTTGATGCCGGAAAATGGTAATTTCATACATAAAAACTAGAAAAATAACTATATCCACCTGAGCCCCCTCATGTTTGAGGCTGCATGAGAAAAAGTTGGAGAATGGCACTTAAAAACTTAAAATTTATGTTGGTTATTTTCTTTGACATTTGAAAAGGGGATGTCACCGGGACGCAACTGCCCAAAAAACTATTTTTGGCAGCGAAGGGATGCTGGACCAATAAACAATCAACAAACTACCGGGTTTCTGGGTTGATTTCCAATTACTACATGTCTCAACTATATTTTAATTTAGGGTTAATTGGTAAAAATCGCACACAAATCATACGACGTCACTGACAACGCCGGGGACGGCAACTCGATTTTGAGATTAATTTTCCGAATAAAGTTATACTAAATAACTTCTAATGACGAACTATTGTCTTCAATTATCTTTGTTGGTCATTCAACTGTCATTTTATCTATTTTTCTGTGATATTACCATTCTCAATAATCTATAAAACACCCACATAACAACGTCACGTTAGATCGATCGGTGGGGACGCCGTGATGACGCTGGTAGGGTCAAATTTCGTCGGAAGATATCAAGATGATAAACAGTTTCATTGGACTAAATTCTTGCTTATGTTAACCACATGCTTATCTAAGATTATATTGACACTGGTTTCAAATCAGGGTCAAGTAGTTAAAAATAGCGCCCCTCAACGTATCATCGATCCCCTCCCCCTCTTCATCTTCGCGTCCCCCATCATCCCCCATTTCAAGACATCTAGATACGCCACTGACTTACATGGCCAGATGAATGAAAATACTCAATCGATGTGCCACCAAATCGTAACCAGCCTTCACCATGCCCTCACGATGTCACCGGGGACGCAACTGCCAAAAAACTATTTTTGCCAGCGAAGGGACGCTCTAATAAACAATCAACAAACTACAGGGTTTCTGGGTTGATTTCCAAGGTACTACATGGCTCAACTATTTTTTTATTCAGGGGGTTAATTGGTAAAAATAGCACGCAAATCATACGACGTCACTGACAATGCCGGGAACGGCAACTCGATTTTGAGATTAATTTTCCCAATAAAGTTGTATTAAATAACTTCTAATAACGAACTATTGTCTTCAGTTGTCTTTGTTGGTCATTTAACTGTAAT
>NW_022701886.1:0-554 GCF_011630105.1 Anneissia japonica | reverse complement strand
GTTCATACAAAAATAGTGATATAAAGATAATTATATTCAATTTTTATGTCTGGAAGTGCAATTTCTGTCCATCACAAATTTTCTTACCTCAGGCCCAACCATAGTGGGGTTGAGGTAGTATAGATTTTCTGTCTGTGAAAGTACCCTTCCGGGGCCCTTCTATTTCGTATTCCTGGATCCGCCACTGGAAATTACAACAAATATGAAGTCATATTACAGTACTGTAGCTTGATGCCTATAAAATAACTTGGCATAACAATACCACACATAAGGCTAATTCAAGTTAGACGGCTTAAACCAGCCAGATTCCTAACAGTTATAAGTCCTTGGAATAACGACATAATCAACTTGACCCTTAGTGTAGTATCAAAAGTAGCATTAAAAACATCACAAACATACCCAGCTTTGAAAGTGAAGAGCTCAGATAGATGGTATTTGTTTACATTTGCAATGAAAGTTGTTACATAATAAAAAAAATCTTGTTATTGTCATGCCCATAAATCCCATACATGGTCCATGTAAATAATTTGCTTGTGTATTTTTTTTTTTTTTTT
>NW_022701885.1:0-559 GCF_011630105.1 Anneissia japonica | reverse complement strand
TGGTGATAAAATAACTCGATTCCATTTAACTGCCCTAATATTTCTTTTGTATAATTTTTGTTTTTTATTTATTAAATACGAATTTAACATGCAGTATTTTGTATCAATGTGTTTATGTATTTGGAAAACTTAATGATAATATTGTAAAGTAGCAGTGAAAATGAAAATCAAAACACAGGCTTGACCCTTTCTATACAGTTCTATATTTCATTTTATACTACTATCTCTTCAGGAAGACTAGCTAGAGTGACTGACATAATCAGTAATTTGGATAGAGTGTGATACAGAAAAAAAAATCTACAGTATAGGGATTTCAGTTTGACGAAGCATTAAGTTTTGAATAACATTTTTTGTTATGTCAAGGTTGTTGACTCAGGACTAAACTTTCTATTTTGATATGAACAAAAAATTGTTACTGTAGCAGTAATTATTAATTCCAGGAGCAATTTACAGAAACTAAAGACAAAAATAACTTATTACATTACAGGCAATATAAAGTTCAATGACATAATAATAGTATTGTCTGGTAGATAAATTATGGTTTCCTAAATTGCCTTAA
>NW_022701884.1:705-962 GCF_011630105.1 Anneissia japonica | reverse complement strand
AAGACACCTCAGAAGTCGGGAAAGCTCATTTCCCGCCTTCTAGGAATCAAACTTTTCCTGGGGAATAACCCCCGGACCCCCCTTTCTTTTTGGGATTCATAGATTCATGGACAATTCGTATGCAACTACTCATTTTTTTAAATTGTTATATTTGTATACACACATAAGCCCTATTTACTGTAATAACAATGGGAAAAAATTACCAGACCGTTTTCAAGATGGGAAAACCTTGAATTTTGAAGAACATAAAAGTAATT
>NW_022701884.1:0-667 GCF_011630105.1 Anneissia japonica | reverse complement strand
CCTCAGAAGTCGGGAAAGCTCATTTCCCGCCATCTAGAAATCGAAATTTTCCCTGGGGAGGAATGTTGACCCCACCACCTAGATTTGATTCCAGATCTGCATGATTCATATTTCCATTCATCTTATAAACAGTGGCGTAACAGGCGGGGCAGGGGGCAGACTGTTCCCGTATTTTTCATGTTAAAGCTTGTGCTTGCTCCCCTTTGCCTTCTAAGTTATAACACAGTCCCAAACTCAAGAAAGAAAATTCAAGATAGATCGTTTTACCTATTAAAGAAGGGCCTCAATGTGTAATGATGTTGAAAGAATATGTTTGTAATAAATAAAGCCATAAGGAAAATGCTTATATTCAGTTTAAAAAAACGAGTGTGGCCATATATAACATAAGAGCATTTCTTGTGGAGGTAGGCGAATTTCCTCTAAAAATTGCACATTTTAGGGAGTTTTGATCAATTCCGACGAAATTAGAATTTAAAAAACAAACATTTTTCACGCGCTTATCGCGCACATTTTAATGTTAAAGCTTGTGCTTACTCTCCTTTGCCTTCTAGGTTATAACACATAGTCCCAAACTCAAGAAAGAAAATTCAAGATAAATCGTTTTACCTAAAAGAAGGGCCTCAATGTGTAATGATGTTGAAAGAATGTGTTTGTAATAAATAAAGCC
>NW_022701883.1:2006-2252 GCF_011630105.1 Anneissia japonica | reverse complement strand
CGACAGCGTTGACGAAGAAGGTGGAAGAAATGGGAGCCATCGGTGGAACCGGGGGAAGAGGAGGGGGAATACTCCGCGGACCCGCGCAACAACAGATTTCGAACATGCAGAAGGAAATTGACATCCAATCCGCACAGCTGTCGGAACAGAATTTGCGTTTTCAGATTCTGGAAACAGCCAGCTACGACGGCGTGCTTATGTGGAAGATAAGTTCCGTGCGTATGAGGAAGCAGCAGGCGGACAGCG
>NW_022701883.1:0-1926 GCF_011630105.1 Anneissia japonica | reverse complement strand
GCAAAGGGACGCACGTTTCCATGTTCTTCGTCGTCATGAAAGGAGACTACGACGCCCTACTCAAATGGCCGTTCGATCAAAAGGTGACGATGCTGCTGCTCGACCAGGACGACGGAAAGCTCACGCTTTCGGACAGCTTCAAACCGGACCCTCGAAGCAGCAGCTTCAAAAGACCGACCGGCGACATGAACATAGCTTCCGGGTGCCCTCTCTTCGCTTCTCAGGACATCCTGAAAAATCCCGTTTACGTCAAAGACGACACAATGTTTCTGAGGATGATCGTCGACACGAACGGTCTGTACGTTTGACGTCACAGCAAGTTAGATGACGTAGTACGCACGTCATCGAGTTTCCGTTTCTCCACCTAATATAAGCGACGAGTCAATAAACGAGACAGTCGAAAACGATCAACTAGACGATGAACAAGATACTGTTGCTCTTTGCTCTGTGCACCGTAGCCTCCGGCACGCACTGCGAGGTCGGGAGATTCGCATGCCTGTTGACGAGTCGGTCCGGTTACTCTCTGTCCGTCGGCGCCGGAGTGAATACCACGACGCAGGGTGACGCCGAATACTTGCAGAGATCGTCGGCTACGCTCAACAGCCTCACTATGCGGTCCTGCCGCTCCGGTAGATACCTGTCCTCGGAAGTAAATGGAACGATAACGGCCGTTGACGAGTGCGAAGGGGATCTCTGTCACTGGCAGGAGACACAGACGTGGAAAGGTAGCGCGTTCAAGAATATGGCCACCGGACGTTACCTGTCCATAAGAAAGAACGGCCAACCGTCCTCTTCCAGCTCTTCGAAGGCATCGAGAAAAAGAGCCAACTTCATCTTCCACAGTTGTAAAGTTGTTTTTTAAAATCCAAGAGATAAAAAATGTAGATAGAATGTAGAAAAAATAAATGTTGTTGACAAAAAGAATAAATTGCGTCGTTCGTTTCCATCTTTTCTTAACCGCGTGTATGCGGGTGTGTTTGTGTGTGTACGTCCAGAGAAGTGATGATGTTTGATCTTAGTGACTTCGTTACCCACGAAAAGTATATTGCCAATATTTCTATATATTTGCTGACTTTCACGACGAACGTCACTCTAGCGAATTAATGACAAAATAATGACGTTTCACAGCCACACACTCACACTGGCACACAAATTCAGACTTTGTAACAAAATGAGAAAGAAAACAATTTAAACTTTTTTTCCAATTTTTAATATTGTAAACTTTTCCAGTAAAAGAACATAACATATTTTTTTTTGTTAACTACTTCTTTCGAACTGGAATGAAGGCGCCTCTCCATGCGATTCGTTCGGTTTTGCCAAGTCTCGTCTGCCAAATTTCCATTAGGAACCGTTCGCAGTAGGCGAAGAGTGTCTCCCACCGCTCGTCGATTATCTTATCCGATTCCATGAAGGAGGAGAGCTGTCTCTTATACACATCTAGATGTGTATAAGAGACAGGTTCGCAGTAGGCGAAGAGTGTCTCCCACCGCTCGTCGATTATCTTATCCGATTCCATGAAGGAGGAGAGTCTTTGCCCGAAAGAGCAAACCTCTTCCGGGTCTTTGCAGCTCTTCAGTCTCTGTTCCGCGCTGAGGTACAACCTCTCCATCACAGAATCGTGGCCTTGGACGAGGGTCAATATGGCGGCGGCGTCGACGTACCAGGAAACGTCTTCGTAATGCAAGAGTTCGGGTCCTCCACCACCTCCTCGGTATCCGTCGATGAACTCGAAGAGAAGCTTGGCGACAACGTCGTTTCTGGCTACGTTGGTCAGATCCAGCGTCAGAATCGGAGTTTCGACGGACCGAAAACCGGCCTGCAACAGGAAACATCTCCAAAGTCCGAACATGTAGCAGTCACAGCCCCACAGCCATGCGGATCGTCCGCTCTCGTACATGCTTTCTTTCTCTCCGACCCGAATGCATA
>NW_022701882.1:0-1265 GCF_011630105.1 Anneissia japonica | reverse complement strand
CCTAATTTCCTAGTGATTTTCTGCACAAATTTGAGCTGGTTTTTGAGGTATCATCTTAAGCTGGTATACTGTATGTGGTAACCATGTATTATGCGCAATACGATTCCTAGCGAGTTTTAACTCAATTAAGTTCTCAATGTATCCCCTGCACAATTGAAGAATTTTTAAGTTAGCAGCACTGCTAGGTGGGAAAGGGGCCCAGTGCAAGATTAATTGCGCAGCCCTTTGATGTAAAAGGGGAAATTCCTAAAGTTCTCAGAAAGTTCATCGTAAGAAGTGCTTTTTTTACCCCGTACTCCTCCTAAAGGCCTAAGCTAAATGAATACTAATGATAATTGGATTGTAACCATTTAAAGAAGAGCATATTCAGTCTCAGCAGCTAAACTAATCAAGAAAATTGGTGGCATATAAAATTGAACAATTGCAGTGGCCCGGGTCAGGAATTCGAAATAGAGGGCAGGGAGGGATTTTCACAGGTGAGAGTACTGTAAAGTAACCACGGTTGCGGCTGAGGTAAGAAAATTTATGATTATAGCACCTCTTGATCGCCGGAAATAGGACTCTCAGAATACAGAGCAAGGCTCAGACAATTTAAATATAATTTCATTTTTTTCCATTTTGAAAAAAAATAGGGATCCAACTGGGCACCTTGAATACACCACTGATTTGAAATCAACACAGGGGCCCATTGGCCATTTCATTTTTTAAATAATAGGTTGGAAATTTTTAAGCAATTAGTAGAGCTCCGCATAGTACACTATAGGAAAATTATTATACGACGGTTAGATTTAATGCTCGAAAAAGTTTCCCGAAGGCCTGCAAGGCCCAAAGGAAATTTTTGAATGCATCTAACCTAAGTATAATCATTTTCCGTTAGTGTACGATGCATGCTCTACTAATTTATAAGTCAATTGCTGTCTTTTAACTTTAGTTGTTGATAACCGCCTGTTGTACTCAGTCATCAGTTGCTATAATGATATGATCAGTATATGTGTGCAAATTTACATTTAACTGTGCATACTGTATGCTGATTTTTGCTCCTGCAGTACGCGTTAACACATCAGCAGTACGCAGTACATTATGGAAGCGATGAATAACTACTATTGTAATTTGTATTGTGTTAAAAAAAGAACTTGTATGTAATGCTATTTTAGATAGACATTCGTCAAAGAAATAAACATTTCAGCATTCGAAATACAATCACTGACCTTTTTGGTCGATGCCTGCAGACGGGTAAAAATTTTAATCGTGCGATGATTTCATAA
>NW_022701881.1:0-589 GCF_011630105.1 Anneissia japonica | reverse complement strand
CACTAATCATAATTTATTAAAAGGCCCACAAGGCATAAAGTTCGCTAATCATAATCAAGAAAAAGGGTTCGCTACTCGAAATATAAATAAAAGACCATTATTCATAAGGTTTGCTGTTCATAATTTTAAAAAAGAGGTTCGCTATTCATAATAAAAATAGAAGTTCGCTATTCATAATAAAAAAAAAAGAGGTTGCTATTCATAATTTAAAAAAAAAAGATGTTCGCTATTCATAATTTAAAAAAAGAGGTTCGCTATTTATAATAAAAAGTGGTTCGCAATTCATAATATAAAAAAGGGTTCACTATCAATAAAAAAAGGTTTGTCATAATTTAAAAAAAAAGCTAATTATAGTTTGAAAACAAAAATGGTTTACTGCTTATTAGAATAAGAATGAAAGCAAGTCATAGACCTGCATTTCGTCAATTTCACCCCCACATAACGCCTCTCCCGTGCACTCCTCCCGGCACAATTTTGTCCATTAAACCACCACTTTCATTGTTGTCGTTCCTTAACTTCTTTTGTTTTTAACTGTAATTATTTTTTGTTATTAATATCAATAAATAAAGTGTACATACTCAATTATAAT
>NW_022701880.1:0-1063 GCF_011630105.1 Anneissia japonica | reverse complement strand
AATGGAAATAATTATAATCTGTAAAAAAGGTGTCATCTATAGTAAGTACAGTATATATAAAATGTATACAAATGCTTTGGAAATGTTTATCTGTAAAAAAAGGTTTTCTTTTTAGATTGTTTATAGAGTGTTTATGGAGTAAAGTAAAATAGACAGTATAACATGTAATTTGAGCAAAATGTGATTATATCATAAATATAAAGTATTACCATTAATCTTACTATTTTTTAAGTTTGTGTTCAATATTTCAACTCTAAACCCTAAAATTTAGTAATTTTATGAAGGCCATTCTACAAGAAACGTATATGAACTTTCAAACCGCCATACTTCGCTTCCAAACAATTTATTCACCTACACAAAATTCAGGCCCTACAGTATGTTCCGAAAGTATTTGTAGTTCATCGTACTCTGGTACAAAGCTTATGTAAATCTATAGGTAAATGAAGGAAATATCCTTGAATTAATTTAAAGAATACTAAACTGTTTCATGACCTGCTGAAAAAAGATTTGGAAATCCCTCTGGCAGTGAAGCGGACCAGAAATGATGTAGATTGCGGTTGAGTACATGTTAAGAAACTAGTTGTGGTTATTGAAACTTTTAAAAAATATTGAAGCCAACAGAACATATCATCTGCACTATTTTCAGCAATGTGAATCTAAAACCTATTGATGAAGTATATTTACACAACGTCATGATTTGAATGACGTTGTGTAAATTATATACTTCATCAATAAAACGTATACTGATGAAGTATATTTATACAAGGCCAGTCTAATCATGTACAAAATAGTTAAACAGCTTTAAAGAACCAAACAATAACGTGCGTGTCGACAATAGAATTGCTTTAGAAATATATCTTCAAAAGTAATTTTCTAGAGCAGCACCATGGCACAGACTGTCTTTAGTACCAAATAAAGAAAGTAACCTTGAAGTAATTCAAAAGATACGAAGCGGTTCATGTCTTGTTATATATATATATATATATATATATATATATATAGGTGCATATAATATAAATCAAGGAAGCCGTTAACACTGTTAAATCATATATAAATCATCAAA
>NW_022701879.1:0-642 GCF_011630105.1 Anneissia japonica | reverse complement strand
TTATTTTAAAGATCGTTAGAGGAGGGCTGAATAAAAAAGTCTCGCCTAACAGTCAAACAACTTGGAAAGTTTTACTTTTATAATCTCAAAATAATACACAAACTACATAATGTTCATAAAATAATAGTAATTACATTAATTATTAATGTTCATGGCATAGTTAATAACAATAATGGCAATGTCAATAGCAACTACATATGTGGGTTAGTCTAGTCAATCTGGATTGACCCTGAACTAATTGCAACAGAAATAACACATTAAAAATATAATCAGGTGAACATTGTTAATTTTAATGTATGGTATGCAACTATACACTTCAAAGCATACATCCCAGCTAGCAAGCGACGTTGACCCGACGTTGGTTGAAGGTCGAAAAATTACGTTGGCACAACGTACTTACACAAAGGTTGGCCCGACGGCCGTTTTTCCATCGGCCCAACGTGGATTCAGCTTGTTGGAAAGACGTCGTCCCGACTAGTTGGATCAACGTCAGGCCGACGTTGGTTGAAGGTCAAATAATTACGTTGGCACAACGTACTTACACAAAGGTTGGACCGACGGCCGTTTTTCCATCGGCACAACGTGGATTCAGCTTGTTGGAAAGACGTCGGCCCGACTAGTTGGATCAACGTCGGGCTGACG
>NW_022701878.1:0-975 GCF_011630105.1 Anneissia japonica | reverse complement strand
CTGAAAAAAGACTATTCCATTGAAAGTTTGAAGTTTTTCGGAAAAGTACTCGAAATATGGCGGAATGTCAAAAATTTGCACTGTGCTTAACTCGGCGAGATAAGCACTTTTGTGCAAAAAGTGACAGTGGCTAAAAGTTGACTTCAAATGTATTTTTTTTTTTGTTAGGGAAAGAGAGATAGCGTGAAACAAACACTATTCCATTGAAAATTTGAAGTTTTTCGGAAAAGCACTCGAAATATGGCGGAAAGTCAAAAATTTGCACTAAGTGCTCAACTCGGCGAGATAAGCACTTTTGTGAAAAAAGTGACAATGTTAAAAAGTTGAGTCAAAATGTAATTTGTTTTTGTTAGGCAAAGTGAGATAGCCTAAAACAAACGCTATTCCATTGAAAGTTTGAAGTTCTTCGGAAAAGTACTCGAAATATGGCGGATAGTTAAAAATTTGCACTAAGTCCTCAATTCGGCGAGTTAAACACTTTTGTGCAAAAATTGACAATGTTAAAAAGTTAAGTCAGAATGTAATTTTTTTTTGTTAGGCACGGTGAAATATTCTGAAACAAACACTATTCCATTGAAAGTTTGAAGTTTTTCGGAAAATTACTCGAAATATGGCGGAAAGTCAAAAATTTGCACTAAGTGCTCAACTCGGCGAGATAAGCACTTTTGCGCAAAAAGTGACAATGTTAAAAAGTTGAGTCAAAATGTAATTTTTTTTTTGTTAGGCACGGTGAGATAGCCTTAAAGAAAGACTATTCCGTTGAAAGTTTGAAGTTTTTCGGAAAAGTACTCGAAATATGGCGGAAAGTCAAAAATTTGCACTGTGCTTAACTCGGCGAGATAAGCACTTTTGTGCGAAAAGTGACAATAATAAGTTGAGTCAAAATGCAATTTTTGTTTGTTAGGCACGCTGAGATAGCCTGAAACAAAGTCTATTCCATTGAAAGTTTGAAGTTTTTCGGAAAAGTACTCGAAA
>NW_022701877.1:0-558 GCF_011630105.1 Anneissia japonica | reverse complement strand
ATAGAAACCACTCCCACTGTTTTGTTTGGGAAAAAGTGCTGCGATGACCAGGACTATTGTAATGATGAGTTGGACATTCCGATGCCTGAGTACACCCCTTTGCCAAGTGGTAAGTATTTAAAGTTCTTTCTTGTGATTCTTACTAATAATGGAATTCAGATAGGTCAAACTGGTAGCCCACTCTAATAATAATAATAATTACTGAAATTGTACAACATCTTCTGCCACCTACAAGTACTGTAAGACAATGATATATTTGCTATTGACAGTCCTTGGTGCATGTGCACCTAAATAAATAATAATAAAAATAATAATAATAATAATATACTGTAATAATAGTAATAAGTCTTCGCAGAGAGTGGATGGATTTGTTGGCTGACCATCAGTAACTATTGATGCTAATGCAGTGTGTACCTGGCCTAATATGTGGCGGTGACAAGGGGAAACAGTCGGAAGTCGCATTCAGACTAGGAAAAAAATAAAAAAAGAGGCTTAGAAATCAAGTTAGGGGGAGTGGAATGTTAGAAGCAGTCAATATAGCCAGATATCCTAATTAAT
>NW_022701876.1:0-566 GCF_011630105.1 Anneissia japonica | reverse complement strand
CTAACCCTAACCCCAACCCTAACCCTAACCCTAACTCTAACCCTAACCCTAACTCTAACCCTAACCCTAACCCTAACCTAACAAAAAAAAAATTACATTTTTGACTCAAGTTTTTAACATTGTCACTTTTTGCACAAAAGTGCTTATCTCGCCGTGTTGAGCACTTAGTTCAAATTTTTGACTTTCCGCCATATTTCGAGTACTTTTCCGAAAAACTTACAACTTTCAATGGAATAGTGTTTGTTTCAGGCTATCTCACCGTGCCTAACAAAAAAATTACATTTTGACTCAACTTTTAACATTGTCACTCTTTGCACAAAAGTGCTTATCTCGCCGAGTTGAGCACTTAGTGCAAATTTTTGACTTTTCGCCATATTTCGAGTACTTTTCCGAAAAACTTCAAACTTTCAATGGAATAGTGTTTGTTTCAGCCTATCTCACTTTGCCTAACCCTAACCCTAACCCTAACCCTAACCCTAACCCTAACCCTAACTATAACCCTAACCCTAACCCTAACTCTAACCGAAAAACTTGAAACAAACTTTCAATGGAATAGTGTTTGTTTC
>NW_022701875.1:0-709 GCF_011630105.1 Anneissia japonica | reverse complement strand
TCTCATTATTTTTATTATAAAAGCTAAAAGCAGTTTGTACATCAAAATACACAATTACAGCTTTTATTTTAACTTCAGCACTATATTCATCACCAAAAGGTCCACTGATTAATCTCAGATAAGATAGTATAATACATACTCCAAGCATTGAAATGCACAGCAACGTGTTAGGATCCAATATTTTAACATTAACTATGTCATCATCATTCCTGATAATAACATATTGAATCCCAACACGTTCGCGTGCATTTCAATACTATATTGATCAGTTACACACAGTGAAAATAATAAGTTGAAATCCACTAAATTCAAAGTACAAAATCATTAAAGTTCATCACAATTTTTTAGTGACTGATCAATAACTCATCAAATCATCAAAACAAAAAAAAACAATTTCCTATCATCATGATAGGAAATTGTTTTTTGTTTTTGTTTTGTAATTTTATCAAATGCAACTTTATGTGTACATTTTATGAGTTATTGATCAGTCACTAAAAAATTGTGATGAACTTTAATGATTATGTACTTTGAATTTAGTGGATTTCAACTTATTATTTTCACTGCGTGTAACTGATCAATATAGTATTGAAATGCACGCGAACGTGTTGGGATTCAATATGTCATTATCAGGAATGATGATGACATATGTTAAAATATTGGATCCTAACATGTTGCTGTGCATTTCAATGCTTGGAGTATGTATTATACT
>NW_022701874.1:0-713 GCF_011630105.1 Anneissia japonica | reverse complement strand
ATTAAAAGTGTATTTGTGGTTTGTGTATCGGGTTTTGAACGGTGTGTCAGTGAGCCCGATGTAGCTTTTTTTGTCATCATCTGAGTAGACAGTGGCTTTGTAGATGATGGATGAGGTGAGGCAATTTGCATGGAAATTAATAGATAGCAACACACCCTACAACATTAAATGGTCTATCATCGACAGAGCATCGGCTTACTCCCCAAAAACAAAACGCTGCAACTTATGCATAACCGAGAAACTTCACATAATATATTCAGACAAACAGCTGTCTCTTATACACATCTAGATAACAAATACCTACTTAAAAACAATTAACTCATTTGCATTTTCACCTGTCTTAGCATTCATATACTCGCACAACCCTTGTATTCTCTCACTCCTGAAGATTGCATTAGCATGAAACAGTCTGTAGAGTAATAATACCCAGTTCTACAAGTTCTACATTTTCAATACTTTTAATATTATATTTATATATATATTTATACATATATATATATATATATACTTATATATATATATATTAATATATTTATTTGTTTATATTTATTTTTATACATATTTACCGTATATATCTATATATACTGTATCATTATTTTATATATACTGTAATTATTCATATATTTATTTATAAATTTATATATATTTATGTATTTATATATTTATTTGTTTATATATTTATTTATATATTTATATTTTAAAATATATATATA
>NW_022701873.1:0-682 GCF_011630105.1 Anneissia japonica | reverse complement strand
CAGGACTTCTTTTTCGGAGTTTGTCGTCTCTTCTTCTTTGGTTTTCGGTTCCTTCGCGTTCGATTACTTCATTGTCGAATCCTCCGTTGTCTGTTTGGTAGTTTCCTTCGTGATCGATGCCGGCGTGGTCTGTTTGGTAGCAGTCGATTCCTTCGTGGTCGATACCTGCTTTGTCGACTCATTCGTTGTCGACTTGTCTCTTATACACATCAAGAACACTCCGTCAGGGTGATCGTCTACGACTGTCTCTTATACACATCTAGATGTGTATAAGAGACTGCCTTGGTTGTCGCTTCCTTTGTCGTCGATGCCTCAGTAGTGGGTTCGGCAGTTGTCGTTTTCTTCGTCGTCGATACCTTCGTGGTCGGTTCAACCTTCGACGTAGAATAGGTAGTATTCCTTTTTGTACAACGTCCTATCATTTCGCTGCTTCGAATCTCCCATTGGTTTAACGTAAGTCCTCTCAGACATCCGTTAACACCCGGCGAATCGTAACTAGCGCCCACCGTGTACACGTTTCCCACGTCGAGTTTTGCGTCGTCCCCAATCACGTTCGTTTGTGTTTCGAACGAATCGATCCTCATCAGGACGTGCAGATAGTACCTGCTTATGCCGTGAGAGCTCCACTCTCCTATCGCGGTGCGCTTCGGACTGGTGATTCGAAGAGGCGTGGACCCCGTCC
>NW_022701872.1:1563-5254 GCF_011630105.1 Anneissia japonica | reverse complement strand
TTTTTTTTTTTTTTTTTGGGTGGGGTGGTGCCTCTGTTGAGTGTTTGCTGTCATTCAAGCATTGTGTTGTGTTAGGCTCCAACTTCACCGGACTGTTTTAAATTTTTTTTTTTGCATGGCAAAAACTACTCTAGCCAGCCCAACTGAAGGCGACTTCAAAAATTTTACAACAGCGGATTTGACATGTTACCTGGGTACCAAGTCACCCCTTACCAGTTTATGTTACAGAACACACCGCCTTACAAAATTTTCCCTGCGAATTCCCTGCATTTTTAAGGCTGGCCAATTATACATGATGTCAGTGTTTTACAGCCGCCATACCAGTTTTTTTCCCTTGGCCAAATTCATCATGACAGCATAAATCAATATTGTGGGAGGTTAATATTGCTGTAATGATGAGGCCGCAGAGAAGTGGTTAGTTCAAAGTCGCAGAGTTTAGGATCACGAAACACTGTTGCACATTGGTCTGTTAAGTACCACTCCAAGAAGGTGCTGTCAAGCAAATGTTTTTAAATTGAACAATCACCAGCGCTGCAACGTCCGTTTAATTTGTTGGCCGACCGTAGTACGACACAGTGAGTGCCCAGCTTTAGGGCGGCATCTTAGCACATACACAAATTTTGGCTCGCAATGGTGTGACATTGAGTGGCACGCATCCAGGTAAACGCAACATAGCCATTTGTTACTCAGTTCATGCCAAAGTTTAATATAGCAGACTTCCATTGCCAGGATTACAAACAATGCGGGACTGTTAATTGGGTGGACCTTTCTTACATGTAAATTCAAATAATGTGGACCCATTTTCTTAAAAGATGACCCATTTTACTCAAAAATCTAAAAAACTCTGGACCCATTTTCTTAAAATTTGACCTATTTCTATATCTGGACCCATTTTTCAGATGTGCACTATTTTGTGCAAAAACAGCATAATTTAGACCCATTTTTGAAAAATGTGGGACCATTCTATGTGGACCCAATAGAAGTATTGTGTGGGAATGTCCCAATAGCTGGCTACGGCATTGGAGTTGAATTGAGAACACACAACTTGATATTTCTAGTCTGTATGACAAATAGTCATGCACGAAGTACCATAAAACTCTTAATAGAAACCCCGAGTCGCTATTCCTTTAAGGCTGGGTTACAATTAAATCCTGCACAATGACAGGAATTGAACCTATGACAATGGGATTGGAATGTAGGTGGCCAGTGGTGTATGGTGGGTGTTGGTGAAAGTGTCCATATTACATTACCGCCACCTCGGTTGGCGGTGACGCGTGAAAATTTTCAATATTTTGTACCTGTGGATGCTTGGAAATTGAATTTAAATTACCTATTAATTCTTTTCATTTTGGACATTGATTGAGTTGAGATAAATAAATTTAAAAAAAAAATAATTAGATAGGTGCCATCTTTTAAATTACCTTTTAATTCTTTTCATTTTTGACAAATTGAGTTAAAATAAATAAATAAAATTTAAAAAAAAAACGAATTAATTATATAGGTGCCCTAAAATGGCACTTGAATATTTAAAATTACAAAAATTACCATATCCAAATGTGGCCCCACCATGGTTCGGATGGTGAAAAAAGAATTTGAGAATTATAAATGCCCGAAAATAGTACCGGTACTTGAATATTACAATTACAAGATCTACCATATCCACATGAGCCCCACCATGGTTTTGGGCCGCAGATGAGTAAATTTTAAGAATTTGAGACTTAATAGTTGCCCGAAAACGGCTCTTTGATATAATATTTATGAAAACTACCATCCACCTCAGGCCAATTATTTTTCAATTATGTTTGTCAATGTATTCGAAATGATTTAATGGCGAAGTAAATGGTATGTCATTGGCGGCTCGAGGAATTTGAAATAGAAGGGGCCCAGGGAGGAACATGGAGAGTTTGCACCACCTGTGTACCACCATGATTTGGGCCGTTGAGGCAAGAAAGTATATGATTACGCGCCTCGGATGGCCGGAAAATGCTCTCTCAGACTTTGAACTTAATAATTTTCCATTTTCTATATTTTGAAAAAATAGGGGGAGTGTGGCTGGGCCGCTATTGAATCCGCCACGGAATATTACGATCATCGATACATTATTAAACAAATGATTTCTCCCGAAATTAATACTGTAATTCTATTGTTACAACCAGTCAGATACACCATGTATAAAACAAGTTCCCATGAATATGCACTATGGCCTACTAAAGCCTCCAAAAATCTTATTTATAGACGCTATGTCACTTGTTCGGTTTCCAAATGGTAACATGGGGATGTTAACACACAATTAAGGAGTGCAACAATTTGGATGTAATTTTATTTATACATTTTAAAAATCAATCCGTCACTGGATATGATCCCCCCCCCCCCTCGGATTCGGGGGGGGGGGGGTCTNNNNCTGTGGACTATCGCAACGAGGGCGCAGGCGGTATGCCACTGCACCAGAAAAGTTTATTGACATAAACTAACGCTGGTAGCGCTTTCCGAAATGTGCTAATACTACGAAAAATCAATAAATTAGAGATTTGTGGCAAGTCAATAAGGCACTGGTATTCATCCCCCGCCCACGGGCCAACTCTGTCCCGCGAAGGACTTTGATCAGGCCCGCGCAACATTGCTAAAAGATATAAATCAAATGAAACCAAACAAACACAGACTACATTGATCCCAGCCAAACGATACAAACTATATCTTTTTTTTTTCGCATGACTTTTCTAGAGACCTGCATTTTTAACATAATGCTCTACTACACTCTAAAAACACTTGGTCAAATGTTTGACCCAATATTTTGGGTTTAAATTACAAGAAATTACGTTTTATGCGCGCACCAACGATTGCCAAATTTTTAATGCTTGGTGGATATATTGCTCTTTCAATATGTGTTGCTTGTGTGGATGAATATAATGCGTACGGTAACTATTATAATAATTTCATATTTCTAAACCTTGTTTTGGTTATATGATAAATTGACATGATAGATTACATCCGCAAGGTGCCCCTAAACCAAAAATCTCAAAATTGGATGGAATACGTTTTTCCAGATCACGCCACAATAGATCACTGGTTAAAATGTAAAAAAATAAGATATTTTTTGTTAAAATCACAGAAAATCACTAATTTTATATTCAGAGAATTCTCTACTCTCATGAAAATGTGGACCTTTTCAAATTTGGAGAGGTACGTACGTACCGATGGCATTAACCCATCCACTGGATATAGAGCCTGTAAAACGTTACATTTTAGTGACTTCCCAATTATTGAATTAATACAGTATTATCACGCTTATTAATTAGATATCTTCTCAATTTTCTTGTATTGTTTTAACATTTTGTTTTCACTTCCAACGCTGTTTAAATTCAAATTCATCATACCATTCTTGTCGTTGCCAGGGCCGTAGCTACGGGGATCTAGGGTTATATTTTCCCCTCCCCCTGTAAAAATAAAACTCAGACAAAAATAGACAACAATCAATTATTTTGTTAACTATATAATATAGGCCCTCAGGCCTAATACAACCAGACTAAGTATCACTTCCATGAATGATCCTTAATCTGGACTGAAACCTAGACTCGAAAATAACCGGAATGCTGTCCGAGGAGAGGATAGTTTATTTAATGTGTAATAAAGTGCTCTCTATTTATTCCTGGGATGTTTTAATCTATTTTGTGAATATGTATTGGCATGGGGA
>NW_022701872.1:0-1480 GCF_011630105.1 Anneissia japonica | reverse complement strand
TCCGGTGAGCAAGGTCGGGGGGGTGGGGTGTTGTGTCATGGGTGCTGGCATTGAAACAAAAATTTGAAAGTAGGCCCCTACACAATTTATCTCGGTCCGCCGCGCTGGAACTGCCAGAAAATTAACTTAAGAAATATTCCTATAAAAACGCCGCAACATCTTTAACTTATGATTGGTTTGACAGTCTTTAATGCATTTGTTTTATGATAAGACACATAAACATAATAAATTAGAGCCTACATGTAGAATTTGGTTACGACTGGTGTAAATAGCCATGAAGTTATTTACATTGCTGTCACAGGTAAAATAATAAAAAAAATAAATATTAAATACTAAAGTATTCCACATTAGAAATGCAGAAAGTGTGATATGATTTGATGTAGGCCTATTAGGTCTACCATAGATTTTCTTTAACTTATGATCTTACTATTATTGTTGTTGTTATTATTATTATTATTATTATTATTATTATTATTATTATTATTATATTGTTATTATTATTAATGATATTATTATTATTATTATTATTATTATTATTATTATTATTATTATTATTATTTATTTATTTGTTTGTTTATATTCAATTTTTCAATCGGATTGTCAACGCATACGTACGTACGGCGATAGAGCCAAATAAACTGTTGCTTTCGATAATTTAATTACAATTCTCCCTAACGATTATTAATTTAATTACAATTCTCCCTAACGATTATTACACTGTAGGTGAGTTGTAATTAATTGTTACATAAAAAGGTTCGATTTTCCCCATTTCTATTTCAGACCCTCATCGCAGACGCTGTTTGGTTCCTGAGATGACTTTTTGGTAACTGGGCATGCTCGACAACGTCAATTACTCAGTGCACATGCTCACCATGGATCTCACTAAGAGCATGCTCACTGTTTTTTTTTTGTTTTTTTTTTTAACGTTTCATGCATGTTCTTTGGTAACTGCGCTTGCGCATTGACTAAGTTCGGAATTCCCATTCCTTCGTAGTAAAAGCTACCGCTACCAACATTTTCTTAATGACTGTTTCCTCTTGACTGTGTAGCCTAAATGTGCGGCGCAAACAGGTTGAATACCTAGGATATTGTGTCTATAAAACGAAGACATACATTCTTCTTAGTGTATTCCCATGTAATCTGTGAAGTGCTCTACTTAATACAAATGTTTTATAACAACTTTGTTTTCGATGGGCCAAAGGCGGGGTTTTCCTCATTTAGACACACATGTGTTGTCTATAAAACGAAGATAAAAACAGACCACAACCAAACATTTTGACTTTATGACAGCTTTATGTTTTGAAAAAATGGGTCTCAGAATATCATGGTGGTCCAGAAATCTTGTTGAAAGAAAAGATACCCTGGCGCGAATCCAAGAGGACCTACCCGGATCGAGTAGAAAATTTGATCGCCCAAAAGGCTTCGGAGGTTATTTTCGGGCGTCTAGAACACAGACATTTCGCGGGGCATGCCCCTAGTG
>NW_022701871.1:0-807 GCF_011630105.1 Anneissia japonica | reverse complement strand
ACAAGAGTGTATACCACAATGTTATGTATTACAGCAATTGTGTAGAAGCAATAAAGACAGTAAAAGGAATTTTAAAAATTGGTGCAGGAAGAAATCCAGTATGGGCCCTACCAGATCACTCCGCACAGAATGACTATCAGAGAAGGCAAAGAATTCGTGAGGTAGCTAATCTCAGAACCCAATCCTACCCTATGTATCAGTTGGTACTAATGGAGTAAAAATCTCTTGTACATCATCATGTGAAAACACCTCATACACAATGTGAGTGGCGACTGATCTCTGAAAGCATTACTTGAATCATGGGCCTACACAATATGATTTAACCTATAATGAAAATTAAAACACTTGAACAACTCCTTAGAAGGAATTTTTTTTTTTTTTCGTCTGTTTTCAAAAGAAATAAATTTCTTAAACTTCCACCATTATGTTGTGCATAGCAATTCTATTGTGAGTGATATTCTAGTCACTTCATACAATCAATGCACTTCAGCATAACAACAATATACACAAAATCTTATAATCGTAACAATACCTTCATGGTGAGACACACTGCATGAATAAAAGTCTCTGTTTTATATTAGTGTCCATACACTACATGTAAAAAACCTGTTTGTTTTCTCCTTTTATATTAGTGTCTATACACTATATGTATAAAAGTTTTATAACAAGCAAATGTTGTCTAATAAAAAAAATAAGCATTAATTACTGAGATATCTCTAGTAATAGCAATATTTCTTACTTTATATCAAGCCTGCATTCAGTTGAATTTACATTGAGAGAATTTGAAAGAACTGTGATAAAACTGAT
>NW_022701870.1:0-777 GCF_011630105.1 Anneissia japonica | reverse complement strand
ATACACATTTTATACTATAAGATTCTTTCCCAATGCACTACCCCAAGGGTACATCATGATTTTTTACTTGGGTTAAAGACAGGAAAGGTCTGTTATTTTATACGAAGCCAGTCATGGCAAAATGGTTAAATTGTCGCAAAGGCCAGTATTGAGTAAATGAGTTTTAAAATATTTGAGATCAAAAAAATTCCTAAAAATCAACTTACTATAGTATAAATCAACAGTTTAATATCTTAATAAACATGTCCCAAAGTATTGGAAACGGTCAACAAATTTTTTATTTAACGTTATTTTAATAGTCAATTCTATTAAACAATGTATGCACAAATAACTTTGGAAGGGAATTACTCAAAATCATGTTTATATTTACTCTAAGAGTGCGGTACTTTTACTTTCCAATAAGTTAGTTTTGAAATGTCCAATTTCAATGAATGACCCCTCATTTTAAAGATCACACACTCAGGTATCTGATAATAACATTAACTTGAATTTCAATTTTTGCTACAATAGCCATTTTGCCATGACCTGCCTCATATGTGAGGGGTCTACTTCAATTTGTTTCTAGCCTAAGTAAATAGCATATTATATTTTGAATTTCTGACTCACAATCTGTTAGCTGAGTCCGAGTTCTTTTTTAGAATCTTAGGAAAGTAGAGGTTTATTGCATTGTGAATTTGGGAAAAGTTTAAATTGAACAAAAGGTTTGTTTTATCACTCAAATGATGATGAAGCTCCATAATCTGAATCATAATATGGCCGTTTTCGTGTATTTGTTAT
>NW_022701869.1:0-1203 GCF_011630105.1 Anneissia japonica | reverse complement strand
TCTCCGTTTTTGATTTTTCTATTTTGATTTTATTTTTTTTTTAGAAGGCCCTCCATTAGCCTAGGTATTTATTGAAAATTATTTAATATATATTGTTTATCATTCAATTTTAGACCAAAGATGGACCATAGTGAAAAATCCCTTATAGAAGTTGTGCAGAGATTCGAAATATTGTATGAAAGAAGGGCTGCCAACTACAAAAATAAGAGAACTATGAAAAAAAATGCTCTAGAAAAAGTGGCGGACGAGTTGAACTACATGAAGGTAAAATGCAAGGGAGAGGCAGCCTGGACGGGAGATCTTGTAGAACGGGCATAAAAAATGTGCGTACTCGCTTTTCGAGGTAAGACGGTTTCTCATACATTATCTTTCTTAAAGACAAACAAAATTTTGTTGTGTTTCCCTCTTTAAGCCTAGTAAAATTTTGTAACGCAAAATGCTAATTCAATAATGTACTCTTCATAAAATAATTTTTTTTTTTATAAACGTCCCCTCCCCTATTTGAATAATTGCACTGAGATTTGTCCAGTGGGGTAGATTGGACGTCTTGTTAGTATTATTTTATTACAGTACAATATTATATTTTTATGCCTGTAGATACCTTAAAGATTTTAAAAAAAAAGATGAGATCAGGTGCAGGCAGCCTTACTACAAGGAACGAGTTGCAGCTGATACATGCTCTTTGGAGGAAGAGGAAGGTTTGTACACTGTATAATAATTATTACAATAAAAAAGGACAAAAGAGTCACTTTACGGAAACCAGTCAATTCGAGCGGATGCCACTTCAAGCGAAGGCCAATTCGAGGGGAATTTTTTTTTAGCGGATGCTAGTTTCAGTGGAAGAAGATCCACTTGTGCGAACAGCATCCTGTGCGAGTTATATACGAATTACTTCAAAATTTCCTATTTTTGAGCTAAAAATTTGGCATTTTCAAAGGGGAAGGGGCACACAACAGTTCGAGAATAGATAAGCGAGTAGCATAACTCAATTACAAATATAATTTGCTTTTTTAAATAGAGAACCCCAACCAGTGGCGGATCTGGGGAAGGGGGGTGTTGAATAGGGTGGCTAGCCACCCCAATTTGTTTACCGTGAAAAAAATAATTGTCACTCGTCTTGTCTGTGTGCTTCTCGTGAACTCTAGTAAAACATACACTTTCTTCTTTTTTAAGCTGAATTTGTTAGCGGCCATCTTGGTAGTC
>NW_022701868.1:0-502 GCF_011630105.1 Anneissia japonica | reverse complement strand
GTAGTGAATTGTGTTGAAACATTTCCAAATTGGAAAGGTGCATTTGACAAGGTTGTTTCTGTCTTTGCCTTGCAATGGGTGGAGGATCGCAGAAGAGCATTTCAGAACATTTACGACTGCCTCAGACCTGGCGGGGAGTGCTTCCTTCTATACGTCGGTCCGATGAATCAAATACTGGGTCACAGTGAGGATGAACTTCCGTATTACTTGAAGAATATTAGTAAATGGAAAGAACATCTTAAAGTACGTATATATTTATTTTAATTTAAACAACTGATGATGAAAACAATGAATGACGTACAGAAATGGCTGCCTTGTGAAATTATAAATTGTCACTGCAATCATAATTGTTGTCTCATTCACATGTAACGTTTAAAATACTCTTATCATCATCGTCGTCACTATCAACATGGCCATTATGGGTGATTTTGAGAATGGGTTAGTTATTTATATTATTATCATCATTTTACGATTATTAATGTTACCATCATCGTTATCATCA
>NW_022701867.1:0-4901 GCF_011630105.1 Anneissia japonica | reverse complement strand
TATCGATGAGTTGGGGTCTAAACAAAAGAATTGAGGGGATTAGGGGGGAAGAGAACAATAGAATTTTATTCATATGCAAATTTTTTCTTTTGTTGGACTATGTTCTAATGCTTTCTACTAGAGACCTAGACAAAAATTTACGACCTTATCTCCCAGGGTCCAACATTATGACGTGTTTCCCTTTAAATATGCATGTACTTAATTAATATGCACATACTTTTTAGTGTCCCTCTAGAGTTCCATCCTCAACATGATGATAATATCAATAAGAATAATATCATTAATAACAACAGTAAGAACAATAACATATAGTAATAATAATAATAATAATAATAATAACAATAGGCCTAATAGTAATAATAATAATAATAATAATAATAATAATAATAATACATTCGAATCAAGTCAATTGTGACAATTAACTTATACAGGACTTACACAAAACCTAATAAAATCCACTGTTTTTTGGCAAACTAATGGCAGCATAATAATGCCACATTAATTATTTGGCAACATAAAAAGACCTAACAATAAAACACGAATTAATGGATACGGAGTCTGTAGCAGCAATAGCTTTGCGCCTACTTGGTGTTCCATACAAATATATCTCGGCCGAACTTGTTCACGGCCGAACTGGTCCTACACCATTCTAAACCGACTTGACCTAGGTTTATGCCAAACCCACTTGACCTAGCCCTATTCCAAATCATTTAACTACAATGTACTGCATTGTGAATGCGTCATCGGCGTTCCATACATATACACGCATTGGCGGCCGTTCTGGAGGGCGGCCGCTATAGGCCTAATTCGCATATGGGCCTAATTCGTATAAGATATATGTAAGATATATTTATTTATTCGTCCAATTTGTAATACTCTAAAAATTGCTTTCCTTTTTGGCTTAGAAAACAGTAAAAACACACAAAAAAAAAGAGCACAGACAAATACACAAAAAATATGTCCCAATAAAACTACACACAAAAAAGAAGTTCAAAATAAACACAATTACTGGCAAATTACCTGCTTATTAAAAATAGAAATAGAATTCGGAATAAAAGTGCCTGTACCTAGACGTACGAGAACGTGGTACACACAATCTTATGCCAGACCTATTGTAATTAAAAAATATTGAGAGGGTGTGTTTTATCATTAATTATCTTATGTACTTTCGAATGAATCAGGCTAGTATACAATTTAAGCGACCTCTCCTATACGTTTGACAGCCTTAGTTGTATCATAGAGAAAATAGAACAGTAACTGTTCTATTTTCTCTATGGTTGTATGTTCAAGTTTAGTTAATATGTTCTTTTTCGACATGTTACCGTATATACAAATTAGATTAAAAGATAAAATGCGGAACAACAGATTAAAAAGAATAAGATTAATAATATAGTCTTATCAACATTAAAACCGCTAAAGCTTTGATTTGCTTTATGTCTCGTAGTTTCTGATTGAGTTGAAAAATTAAGTTTGTTACATATATTAGTGCCTAAATATTTGTATTCGTTCAACTTGTTTAATAGTTTCATTTTTAAATTTTAGTAATTCAAACCATTCTGCCCTTTGCGCAAATCAACTATTATCTCTTTAGTCTTTTTAATTACATAGTGCTCATCGCACCACCAGACAAAATTATCTATTTCATTTTTTCATTCAGTCATTGGTATACAGGCAGAAAAGAATGGAGGACAACACACACCCTTGTGGTGCTCCTGTACTATTTGTTCTTAGAGTAGACTTGATATATATTATTATTTTAAAAATATACAACATTATCCTTAAAACTTTAGAAATAAATAGAAAGGCTTGAGATGTAGCAGGTGAAAACGGCAATAACCAAAATTGCAATGAACCAAAACGGTAATGACAAGTACCAGAACGGCATAGACCAATGCAAAGGAGAGAAATCAATGCCAAGGCTAGCAAGCGCCACAAGACGTGGGCCCCAGTTAAAAAAATTCTGAATCGTTTTGAAACTGTCTCGATAGGCAAATTGAAAATGATTTATTGTTATTATTGTTATTGATATACTTGCTGCTGCTACTGTTTTTAGACTCGTTTTTACCATATTTAATCTTAATAGTACACTTTCATGTTTATAATTAGTTAATTTTTTTCGCGTTTTTACTTTTGACATAAATTGTTTAGCATCGTTTTGGTCTTGCCGTTTTGACTCATTACCATTGTAATCTATTACCATTTTAAATCAAAAAGTGTTGCCATTTTGGGCATTGCCGTTTCGACTTACTTATTGCCATTTTGTCCAGAAACCGGTTGAGATCAAACCAGTGAGAATTTTTTGTTTGTTAATTAAAATTAGATTTACGCTCGTTGGTTGTATAATATATACCATATATTGTTGTATGTTATAGTTAAAACACTTGAAGAAATGTGTAATTAATGGAATCAAAATTGGAACTAATAACATAAAATACGAACCACCTCTAAATCGCTGGGTTACGTTTAAAGTAGAACTATGAGAATCCTCTATCCCACGAATGAAACAAAAATTCCTTAGAAATTTTTTAATCCACTATGCAAAATATAAATTGCCATATCTTTCTACTAAGGCCTCCAGTTAGTATACTCCACCATTTTTTAGAATTTTCATCTCAAAAACCAGACATCGTGTACTGTACAGTTGAACTTGCATAGTCAAATCCAAAATGCCATTGAGCACTCTCGGACTTCAAAAATTATACTTTAAAAAAAATAATTAAATAATAGAGATTGTTTATTAATGTATAACTCAACAATTAGGCATTTAAAATGAGATCGACTTAGAAATTATTTGAGTTAGGCAAAGTCGACTTGTAAGTTTAACTGTACAGCATAATATCAAAATAGTGTTTTGGTATCTTCCATTTCATTGTGGAGAATGGCATTAAGAATTTATCTGTATGACTGTCTTCATACTTTTGTTAAACTCAGGTTCCTCAGCCCACCCCCATGCCCATGATTTTGTTACAATAAAGAGTATCAACTTGTAAATAAAAGACATCTTTCAATCATTATGCAATCAAATATGGTTTTAATAGGGTTATATCACAGATCGTTGACATAAAGGTCATTTAAGACCGGCAATATTTAAACAGTAATTTGACCAATTCTGCAGCGTGAGTAGTGTTTTCAAGTACTTATTGCAGTGGGAAACAACATTTACAGAATAGAAACTAGGTCTGATTTATAGAATTTTAACAAGTACAAATTGTGACTAAAAAAAGAAATACAAACTTTTGAAGCCTACGATTTACCATTTCCCATGTGATAAAAGCAATATCTGTGATCTTATATTTTAATTTATAGCCACCATGCTGTTATTAAAAAGAACAGTAAGTCATTAAGTGTGATGAGATAATGGAGGCACAATACCTTTCATTAAAAAATACAGAAAATTGATGTGAAAATTTGTGGTTTACATTCAATAAATTGTATTTATTCAGGCAAAGTAACCAAACTTATATTTTTATTTGTTTCAGGTCGTTGGATTTTATATGGCAGCCAATTCCAGCAGTCCATAACAAGCTTGTTTTTGCTGTACCTACACTGTACATTTTCATCCTGGATTAATTTTGTAATCACATTTTAAATCAGTCTTCTTCTGTGTTAACATTTTTCACAGGTGCCTTTTTATCAAGCATTTAAACAAAGAGACATGTACAACTAGGCTAGAATAGCAATTTTTGGACCAGTTCTCTAAATTTCATCTGATATTGAGTGCACAAAGTTACCGATAAAAGTTTTATACATATTTTACTGTATGTACAATATAAACAATAAACTATCCTATTGTGGGAGGCACATTTATAAACCAAAAAAAAGTGGTAAAATATTTTGATAATATTATTATACAGTGAGAGCATTTCATTTATATCATGTTTTTGCACAGTACATAAATCAGATAGTTTTTTTTTGCAGAACGTAGTATCTGATCAGTACAAGTAAAAAAGTAATCAATAAAAGTAAACAATCAGTAAGTCCTAATATCTAATACCTTAGTGTCCAAATAAAAAGTCAATAAATAATAAGCTTGACTTTTGTTTACTGGTCTAGGCATCAATACAAATTTGTTTCTTGAAAAATGATACATTGTCTTTTAAAAGTAGTCGAAAGTTTTATATGTTCCCATTATTATTATTATTATTTTAATATTGGAATTTGACACAAATGCCACAATAACAAAACCTGGTTTACAATTTAATTTAGCAGAACTCAGAACATTTTCTTACACCTTTATTAGGCTGCCTCTACATACAGGCATTTTCCTTTGTAGAAAAGTAACAGTTTGTCATTACTATCAATGAATGTACTGTAGGAATATAAAGAATGCTGTATGACTTAGACACACATTTGCGGGCGTAATAACACATTTTAAAAACACCTAGGTATATTGGTCGTGGCAGCGGGTGTGCTAATTGAACAAAAAGAATATTTTATTTTTATTTGACATCATCAGTTTGTGCGAGAGATGAATTTGCGAAACAAGGTATGAAAAAGTCTCGCCTAGTTGAAGTAAAATTACAAGTAGGCCGCTGCAATCAGTTTAATCCTTGGGTCTTCACCTCCTGAAAAAGTACATTTGCATTTCTTATGTCTAAATTTAATTTTATAATATTTTAGTCAAAATAAATGACATTTTTCACCACTCTTTTTTCATATGTTTATTGACCTAACATATCTACATGCGTTTAGGGCCCTTTAGGAACCCTAGTGGGTTCAAGAAATATAGCATCTTGGGTAAACCTATGACTTCTTTTCATTAAATATGTTGCTCAAATACTTGTCATCTGATTTTATATATTATGTCTCTGTGCAGAGAGTACTACAGTGACAGTTGTTATATATGGGTACATAGTCCAGTTTTTGCATAATAAAGAAGCTTTTAAATAATTTAAATAATA
>NW_022701866.1:0-628 GCF_011630105.1 Anneissia japonica | reverse complement strand
TATTCCAAGGACTTGGAACAATAACTGTTAGGAATCTGGCTGGTTTAAGCCGTCTAACTTGAATTAACCTTATGTGTGGTATTGTTATGCCAAGTTATTTTATAGGCATCAAGCTACTGTAATATGACTTCATATTTGTTGTAATTTCCAGTGGCGGATCCAGAAATACGAAATAGAAGGGCCCCAGAAGGGTACTTTCACAGATAGAAAATCTATACTACCTCAGCACCACTATGTTTGGGGCTGAGGTAAGAAAATTTGTGATGGACGGAAATTGCACTTCCAGACATAAAAATTGAATATAATTATCTTTATATCACTATTTTTGTATGAACAATTTAGCGGTGGGGGTGGGCCGGCTGGGTCACCTTGATTTCGCCACTGGGTACTTTAGCAGATGGGGGATCTATACCACTATGGTTGGGGCTGAGGTAAGAAAGTTTGTGATTATGGCACCTCTAGATGGTGGGAAATTACACTCTCAGTCTTAAAATTTGAATATAATTTTGCTTATATCTCCATTAAAAAAAAATTGAACAATTTAGCCCTCGCCCCCCCCTCCACCCCCTTGAATGCGTCACATATTTCCGAACAAGGTCGATGTCGAGATTGCTTCCATGATCTCAAT
>NW_022701865.1:0-1075 GCF_011630105.1 Anneissia japonica | reverse complement strand
TAGCATAGCTCTCAACGAATGTAGTCTTGTAAATAAATGAATAAAGAAACTGTGTAATAAAATGCCTCTGGCGGGAGTCGAACCTGCGACCTCTCGCTGTCAAGGCGAGTGTCATAACCACTAGACCACGGAGCCTTCATGGTTGAACAGATTCAAATACCACCAGATACACTCTATTACACAATAGGTACGGCTAGAAACAAATAGGTGCATATAACATAAATCAAGGTAGCCGTAACGAATGTAGTCCTGTAAATAAATGAATAAAGAAATGTGTAATAAAATGCCTCTGGCGGGACTCGAACCTGCAACCTCTCGCTGTCAAGGCGAGTGTCATAACCACTAGACCACGGAGGCTTCATGGTTGAACAGATTCAAATACCACCAGATACACTCTATTGTGTAATCAATAGGTAGTAGCGCGTACATTTCTGAACTGTAACAAAATGCTGAAATGACATTGCACTTTACTGAGTGCCGTGTCACTCTCATTGGGAACCTTATTCATAGGAATTTTCCCCACTGAATTTCTATAGTTACAGTTTCTAGGCAACCAGCATTTTCTGAACGTAACAATGTACATAGGCTTACATTAACAGTATCCATTATTAATAATTATTTTTATTGAGAATGGTTCCATGATGGACCCGAAACGTTTTGTTTTGAAATTATTTTTATTGTTTTAAATTGATAAACATAAAAGCAATACATAACGTGGAATGCAAAATAACAAAACAAAATAATGCCACATTTAAATTTAAACGTAATTACTTATATGGTATTTGAAATTAAAAAAAAAAATCACATTCATTTTGTTATCCATTGTTCGAAATAACAAGAAAATCTGCAAGAAAAATTCCTGTGGCGGCTGCAGAATCATTAGGCAGTAGAGCAGTCAATCTTACCAATAGTGGGCGCTATTTCTTAAAAAACAACTCAAAGCATCAGTCGTTGGGTCAAGGTAATTCAACAGAAGGACGCACATCTCCGCTCTCGAACAGAGCGCATGTGTACAGTCCTTTGATCTTTACTGTGGCATCGACAATCCGATACTAGTTGCGAGTACAGCCGTCAA
>NW_022701864.1:0-1439 GCF_011630105.1 Anneissia japonica | reverse complement strand
AAATTTGTTCCTCCATTTCTTGAGAATGCTGAAACCGGAATCAATACTGCTTGAGCTGATATTATGGTCCTTAGCGTGTTGTCCTAACAACAATCTTTTATGTTCAGCAATACGTTGATGGAGGTGTCGGCTTGTGTATCCGACATAACTTACAAGTCACATTTAGGTTTGTACACAACACACTGCTTATTTATGATTTGAGGTTTTCTTTCCGTTTTCTTCGTGTCATCTCTTATTTTCCTGCTTGTTAAAATAGGAAAAATGTTTTGATCTATCTTGTGGCTTAGTTGGCGTAGTTGACGCTTTACTGAGTTGGCAGATTTCTCATGGGCGGATTTAGGGGGGGTGGGCAGCGACTCCCCGCCCCCGTATATCACATTTTTTTTTTTTTTGAGATAATTGAATGGGTACACAATTCCATAGAAAGGTTGATTCTATGTCATATCGCGCAATGCATAGCTACAAAGACAGTTTAAACGCAGATGCACCAGTATGGAAACCTTTGTGCAATCAATCACTCTCTATCGAGTCAGCAGGTATGTGCTGTCAGACAACCCCATGCACAGTGACCACAGTACACTGATATGTGTGCACATCTCCATTGACGACACCCCTTCAGTAGACTTACTCTTTTAATAAAGTACAGTTTTTGTGTAGACAACATTTGACGTGTAAGTTTTGCTTCCTTATTGTTTTCAAGTACAGTACTTGGTTTAATAATATTGTGTAATTTAAAAGATATACTTCATGAAATTTTATAATCCTGTTGTCTCTAATTGACATGAAACAAAGTAGGCCTACCAAAACCTAGTGGCGGATTTGGGTGTGGCCCGCCCTTTCACCCCCCCCCCTATCTTTTTGCAAAGAAAAAATTACACCCACAGTGTTTAAGTCTTCTTTTCCTACCAAAAACACCCTAGGAGAGTGCTATTCATAAATCCATTTGGTGAGAAATAGAACACTTGTAATTTACTCAATGTTAATATACAGTAGCGGATTTTGTTGTTTGACGACTTTTTTAACGGATTTTGGATATTAGTTTTCCTTTTTGCTGATTTTGTGATTTTTATGTTCAATGTTGCTGAGAAACTTCATCATGTTTTCTAGAAGTGAAATTTCTCTTTTGAAATGGTGTACATTTATGAGCCTTTGCATGTTGTCAAATATTGTGTTGTGAGTAGATGAATTATTACTAATTTAATGACACATGTCATAGTTGCATATTGCAGGTACCCTGTATATTAACATTTCCTTTAAAAGACATACACCTATTTTTTTTTTATTTGTTACTGAAAACTACCATACTAGATAGTCAAAATCGACTCAATACAACCTCATATTCCTCAAATGTGCTGGGCTTCAAGGGGCCTTCGCCCCCTTGGACCCCCCCACCAGGGGCTCTGCCCCCGGACCCCGCCGGGGGCCCTAGGTGGCTCCCC
>NW_022701863.1:0-1301 GCF_011630105.1 Anneissia japonica | reverse complement strand
GCCACAAGGGTCGGTCTTGGGACCGTTACTTTTCATAATATATGTTAATGACTTGTGTAGAATTAATGACACCCTCGAGTTGGTGTCCTTCGCCGATGATACTACGTTTTTTTACTCTAATGAAGACCTCAATGATTTATTCAATACGTTTAATAATGAGTTAAAAACAAATTAGTTCCTGGTTCAATGCAAATAAGCTCCTAATTAATATTCAAAAGACTAACTATATTTTATTTCATTCACACCATAAAAAATTAATTTTTCAAACTTTAGCATTATTTTAAATTAAAATCCTATAGAACGTAAATCAAATACTTCGTTTCTAGGAGTATTCATTGAAGAAACTCCTAAGTTGGAAATTACACCAAAATTAGTTGCAAGCAAAATATCAAAATCAATAGGCATAATAAATAGGCTCAAGTTATTCTTCCCACGCAACACTTTAATTACTTTATACAATACTCTTATTCTCCCTTATTTGCAGTATTGTAACTTAATATGGGCCTGTGACTATTCTTCGAACTTGGATAGATTACTTAAGCTACAAAAACGTGTTGTCAGAATAATTGATTTAGCTTCATTTGCATCGCCTTCGGAATCTGTTTAAAAAACTAAATATATTAAAAATTATGGATCTAAACGAACTACAAGTTGCGTGTTTTATGTTTCAATACATAAAAGGCCAACTCCCAACCTCTATATTAGCTTTATTTCATGATTATAAACCTACACACAGTTATTGCTTAAAAAATTCAAACTCACTTTACGTTCCTTTTGTAAGACTAACCAAAAGCCAATTTTTTATTTCTGTATACGGACCGAAATTATGGAATGTTACTCATGTTAAGTTTAAAAATTACCATAGTACCCACACTTTTAGAAAGCAGATGAAGAAATATTATATAGAAATGTACCAATCTCAACTTTATTTAAATATTTTATTTTATTTTATATATGTATGTGTATGTGTATGTATATGTATATATGTATGATATTCAAACATATATGCATGTACATTTGTTAAATAGCTACAGGGTAGCCTACGATGTTCCATCATGTCCTTATCTAAACACTGCATATGTACCTTTGATGATTTATATTGTATGTGTATATATATATATGTGTGCATAAGTGTGTATATGTTGATTTGTGTGTGTGTGTGTGTGTGCATTTATGTATGTGTGTATGTATATGTGTGTGTGTGTTCGTGTGTGTGTATTTACATGAATGTATGGGGGTGTATGTGTGTGTATGTAAGTGTGTGTATGTGTATGTATGTATATATATATATATATATATAT
>NW_022701862.1:0-1216 GCF_011630105.1 Anneissia japonica | reverse complement strand
TCCATTTTAGGCCTGTGTGTATCGCCTTGGCCTAGGAAATGCTTTTCTAATCTGGTGGTTTGATATTTAAACACTTCCTCAAAAGCTTAACGAATCATCTGTCACTGCAAAAGACTTTGCAAGTGTGGGAGAAGCATACTTTCCTCCACTCCACGGGAGAAACAATCATAAACTACTAGCAGCAAACGAGTTACAAATGAAGTGGCCAGGCTGACGCGGACCAATTTTTTCCAAGCGGGACCGGTTTTAGCAACTAAAATCAATCCGGAGGACCGATTTTAGTAGTCCGGCGGACCGATTTTGGCGGCCAAAGTCTGTCCGCCGAACATTTTTTGGCCCGGACCAATTTTGGCGTGACATGCCTATGAAGTCTTAAGGATTTATAGGATGTACGTGTGTAACTAACTGTGACCTTCTTGTATGTTATTAAATGTTAGTATAATACAACAACAGCTACTGTACCCCCTTTTATAAAGCGTAGATAGGTACAGTAATACCAAAGGCTAGAGAGAAAGAGGATAAACTATAGGCCTATAAGTTACTACAGGCAGAGTTATGTCCTACCTAGGCCCCTCCTTAAAACTAGGCCTAGGTCCCTAGGGTCCTAGGCTGACACCAACAGTCACGCTTGACATGACGTTGATTGAAATTTTGAAAAAAAAAAATGGGAAAAAAAATTGAAGCATGAAATTAAAAATAGAGTGCATAAGAGAAATATTAATAAATAATAAATAAATTATACCATTCCGGCATTGTTGAACTTGTCCAAACTATCCTTGTAATGTAATTAATTTTAAATAATGATAATAATAATAATAATAATCCTCATCATTTCAGCATTAATTACCTTGGTCTAAGCCTTAATCAAGAACCAGATACTATTCTAGGCGTATAATTAATAACTAGCCCAAGGGGCCTATCCTTTGTGTTATTTCCCCTTAACATTTTTTTTTTATTGTTCTAAATTTCTCCACTGTCTAAGTTCCCCTTAAGGTAGGGTTTAGTATAAAGGTAAATAAATAAATAATAATCATTTTGGCCTTAATTAACTTGGTCTAGCCTTGTAATCAAGAACCTGCAGATACTATTACTATGCCTAATATTAATAATAACTAGGCTTACAGTAGGCCTCATTTATACATTCATTGGTGCTTATGGCATCCAGTATTTTAGAGCTGCCTATTCCCAGTTCTTCTCTTAATTTGATAATAACTTT
>NW_022701861.1:0-532 GCF_011630105.1 Anneissia japonica | reverse complement strand
AAGCGCAAAGATTGGGACTGGAACGTCACGATTTTCTCGACGGTAAGCGCATCGACTTGGATGGCAAGTTTCGGAATCTGCCAGGACTCCGAGCCACCCTGTACAAGGAGATGGGAAAGAGACTGATTCTGTTCGAAGATTTCGACGCCGTCGTCGGATGTCTCTGCGCCGACTGGCAGCGAGGAGACGAGGAGTTGACAGGAGGAGATCTCCTCAAGTTGTTGGCACCGCTGTACCCGCACCGTCCGCGGACGATCATGCGAGCCGTGGAGGGTGTGGATTCATTCCTTGAAAAGTTGGAGAAACGCGTGGACGGCAACAGGAAGAGGAAGTTCGTCGCCTACCTGAGGAGGTGGATTCCAAGTTTTCCGGTTCCGGAGCACGAAGGCTACTCGTCTCTGGGATCGCGATGCGACACGGACGAGGCCGTCAGACTGTTCGCAGTTGCGTATCCGGCGATAACGTTCTCGCTGTGCCGGAGGTCGCCGACGACGAGAAGTTGGCGTTCGCCCTGGCGAACGCCGGCTCCCAC
>NW_022701860.1:0-948 GCF_011630105.1 Anneissia japonica | reverse complement strand
GACATGGTAACAAATTAATAATAATAATAATAATAATAATAATAATAATAATAATAATAATAATATGTCGTTCTTATATAGCGCTTAATGTCTTAACAAAGCCTCTAAGCGCTTCATGTTACGACATCAATGGGTGGCTGCCTTTGCATGGAATGCAATTAAAATGGAAGGAACTGCATCCCGAATTGATGATGAAACTAGGTTCCACTGGGAATTTGAGGGCTCAAGCGCAACAATTCTTTCATTTACTCGTGTCTTGCGGCATAAATAAAGTTAGGCCTACTATACTATACCTGTCTCTTATACACATCTAGATGTGTATAAGAGACAGCCCTCAGCCTCTCTGCAGCGAAGCTAAACACATTTTTAGTCAGGAGAAAGTGACTTTGCATGAAACGCAATCATTGGTCGGTCTACTTAATTCGCTTGCAGTATTGTTCTACCGGGTCGTGCCATGCGTTTCTACGCCGTTTGATTAACATTTAATCATTGGCAAAACATCGTCACACTTCACTCGTTACACTGGAAAAGCTGGCGTCTTTATTAAGTAGGCATGTCCACTTTCCCATGCCCCCTATCTTGTCTTCGGATCCAATCATTCACTTTATAAAATTCGAGTCTGATACCGTTTGAACAGGCACTCGCGGTACCATTCAACGATTTTTAGTGTGGGGGGGGGGGTGTTTGCTGAGCATAGCTCCTGACTCTACCCCCACCTTGTTTCTTTTTGTCTGGGTGGTGACCTTTCCTTGTACTCAGGTCTTTGGCATGTGGACCCAGATTGTTAGTAATTAATTAGTTTTTAGGTAGGCTATATTGATTTGATGCTTAATTTGTTAAATTACGGTAACGTTTTACAACTCTTCATGTACGATTTATATTTTAATCGCCATTGAAGTATTTATGTATTGATCACGTGTCAGGTGTATGTCGAATGTAACAGTCTAA
>NW_022701859.1:0-527 GCF_011630105.1 Anneissia japonica | reverse complement strand
ATTGTGCCTTGATGAATATTTCCCTCTCATTCGCCAGTTAAATCGAAGAGGGAACACATTGTGGGTGTAAGATTTTATATAATCCTAGATGCTAATTAGCATATGTAAATAGCGCCACCATTGTCTATGATGCCATTGGCGCATCATTGGTGAATCACAGCAAGCCAGGGAAGCGGCAAGTGTAAACATGTGTTCTGAGCTGTCCAGAAAATATGTATAATTTTCTGTTTAATGCTGGTTTAAGAAAGTCTACTTAAGGTGAAATGATAATGATATGGAGTATTCATGTACTGTAATGACAATCTGTGACCGGAACTGATTATCCGTCTGAACTGTGTAATTATACCCGGCAAAGTTAATCGAAAGAGAAACGTTTGAATAAACAAATTCATATCAAACTCAAGCCGTGGTATAGTTGCGTTATTGCTAACCTGTGGGTAGTCGTTCTGACCTTTCGCTACAGTGGGACTAAAAGTATCATTGGGTTATGGTGACCGAAGAGTGACCTGGCTGTAAGCACCGTAGAT
>NW_022701858.1:351-941 GCF_011630105.1 Anneissia japonica | reverse complement strand
TGCTAAATACAATATTACTAACTATATATTCTTTGGTGACTTTAACGCCCGGACAGGGGTGCTTGGTCATCTTCAAACCAATACAAATAGCCTAGGCCTATTTGTAAAGAAAGAAAGAAAGAAAGAAAGAAAGAAAGAAAGAAAGAAAGAAAGAAAGAAAGAAAGAAACTGCTAAGAAACAGAACCCAGTCAGCTGCTGCTGACTGGGTAATAAAAGCGTAAAATAAAATATAGAAGCGTGTTCAAAGGAGTGCCAAAACTACATGATTGATGGTGTGAAAGAGGATCTCTGACGCCTTTGTTCAACTCTGTACGAGTATATGCAATATCACACACGTAAGACCGGGAGCCCAGAAAATTTAATCATGTGAAAAGAGACAAAAGGTTTGATGGTCTGGTCATGGTAGTATAGGGCCAAGATACAATATTCAGTATTGCTGCCGGGGCGAATCCTGTACAAGCGGGCTGGGGGTAATGAAAAAGGGGCTTAAATAATGCATTTAATTATGTGGAGAGAGACATGGATAAAAACAATTGGATATTACTCCCAGGTAGATACTTGCAATAATGTCACAGGTGACAGCAACTTT
>NW_022701858.1:0-194 GCF_011630105.1 Anneissia japonica | reverse complement strand
AGCAACTTTATCCTGTACATAAGCCCAGACAGCAGCCCCAAGGGACCCACAGGGGTCTTATATAGTAGCAACATGATAAAATCAAACAAAGAGAGACATGAATGAAACCAACTAGGAATTACTACTTGCACATTGTAGAATGCTGAAACACCGATGACAGCAATTTTTTCATGTACGTGACCCTAAACAGTAAC
>NW_022701857.1:0-732 GCF_011630105.1 Anneissia japonica | reverse complement strand
AAATACAGTCTGCCGCCCTCACTCTGTTCTATTTGTGTACATCTTTTAAGAATGAGAGATAAAAGTGCTCCAAAATTTCATTCTTTTTGACCATGATGACGTAATCAAAATGAAAAATAAAGAGACACGTCTTAAAGAGAATTGATTTAGCTATAACATACTCACAGGTGGGAGACAATCAATCAAGAATAAGCGAGATACGTTCAAACGAGTATAAACACAATGGCATCATAAGTACAAATTTAGTTTTTTAATTCAAATGGCAATATGATGACGTCACAATGTCCGATCAGCCATTATGAAGTCAAAAATCGTATCTACAACTAATGTGCTTTCAGATTATGTAATAAAAATTGGGGGTCACTTTTCATCCCAAGGAGCTATAACTCATTAAAAATATTCATGATTTTATGCATATATAAATGTTGAAGCACGCGTACGTGCACGATAAAAAATGCGAACGGAAAATTAGGGTACATAACATTCAACCTTGACCCGAAGCTTATGCTCACCTAATATGATTTAGAAATGACGAGTGGTTAAGATGATATGGGCTCATCAACGTTTTAAAGAAAGAGAAATGAGGGGGGTCAGAAAAAATAATTTTTTTGACCATGATGACGTCATTAAAATGTAAAAAGTTGCCAAATATATAAAAGACAATTGCCTCAGCTATAACATACTCAAAGTTGGAAGACGATCGACAAAGGATAAGCGAGATACGCTCAAATG
>NW_022701856.1:0-765 GCF_011630105.1 Anneissia japonica | reverse complement strand
TAAATAAAACGTCTCTTTTAAATATTTTATTTACAATGTTACTAAAGTTTTTATTTGGTTGAAAGTAATTTACTCTATAGCTTCCAGAGTGGCTTTAAGGTTTTTGGTTGAATCAATTACCTTTCTGTCTGTATCCATTTCAATAAGTAAAATAAGCATATCACACCATGTAGATAGAAAAAAGAGATCACACCAACGCTTTGACCTCCGACACGCATGGACTAGTCAGCTAATATTTATTTTTTCTCCTTTTATTCTAAAGCTTGTTCATTTATGTCAATCGTACGAATCAATTTTTTGGGTTTGTTTTTAATATTTCTCTACTCTATTTTCACAAGACGTCTACATTACATCAATTTGTGTCAAAAAGTTTTATGTTAGGCCTACTAAGTTTTTTTTAACATAAAAAAGTTCCCAAAACAGGTTTAAATTAAAAATAAAATTGTTGGCATATTCAGGAAGGCTCTAATTGTTTGTCTGCCTTGAACCTTTCAAATCGCCTCTTTTTATTTTCACTGGGACACATCAGGATACAAACCTCCGGGTTCACAGGATCATCATTTTCTCTTCCTCCATCCCTTGTCCTTTCTCTTCTTGGTTTCTTTTTGGCGTACTGTCTATTTGTTCGTGTAAATCTCGTTCCCGTTTCCTTTTTTCCCGTTTTCCCTCAAATATATTTTTTCTTTGTGTTCTTTCCTATTTCTCTTTTTTATTCGTAAATTTTTGATGTTTTTCTTCTTTGTTACATTAACTTTTCAATTGATT
>NW_022701855.1:0-1186 GCF_011630105.1 Anneissia japonica | reverse complement strand
TAAAACAGAATCAAATAGATAATATTTTTATTTAAAAACAGGTTTTGCATGGACGTAATTTTATTACAATTATCTCATTAATCACACTATGGTAAATAGGCCTATTAAAGCATAATTGAAGTATTATTAATTATTCACTAAAGCATTATTCGAGCACCTTTATTATTATTATTATTATTTTTTTTTTTTTAATATATATTATTTATCAACCATATTAACATTGAAAACATGAATATGCATATGTGGATAAAATTATCGCAGAAAATAAACTTATAATTTATAAGATTATTTTTTAAAACAATCAAATAGATAACGTTTTTATTTAAAAGCAGGTTTTGCATGGACGTAATTTTATTTAATATGCTGATTATTACTATTTCATTAATCAAACTATCGTAAAATTATTATTATTATTATTTAATATTATTATTATTGCTATTATTGTTAATATTATTATTATTGTTTGTTTATTTTTTGTTTTATGTATATGCCTAGGCCTAAATAATATATACGGTATTGTATACATTTAATAATTTAATTAGAAATAAATATTTAAACTAATTGTTAAACAAATATAATATAATGTTAACAATAATATAGGTTAAGCTAGACCTAATCAATTATTAATATAATAAAAGGCAAATATTTAGAACATAATTAATACAACACCTTCATTATTATCATTTACTTTTTATTATTATTTAATTATTATTATTGTTATCTGTATTATTATTATTATTATTGTTATTATTATTATTATTATTATTATTATTATTATTATTATTATTATTATTATTATTATTATTATGTCTTTGCCATTAACATTATCATTGTTTCTCTTTAAGGCGTCTTGTACAGGGACATGTTTCTTTTAGCCTAACCAGTCCCACTACGTTTTGAGTGAAATAAAATTATGAATTATGAATTATACCAATGTCATCTATTGATAAAAACATCGATTCGATTAATTAACAGCAGCTTTTCGCACTGTGGCAGTGCCGATAGAAAACAGCAACTTTTTAGCACTGCGGCAGTGCCGATAGAAAACGGCGGCTTTTTGGCACTGCGGCAGTGCCGATAGAAAACAGCAGCTTTTTTGGCACTGCGGCAGTGCCAAATCGGCACTGCGGCAGTGCCGATAGCCACTACCAGGTACATCCTGCAAAGGACATAATGGTCCGTAGGC
>NW_022701854.1:0-1903 GCF_011630105.1 Anneissia japonica | reverse complement strand
GGCCGTGAATTTTAATTAAAGAGGGCACTTGCTTGCCCAAGGCCCAATTCAGGTTTGGCTTTTGATCTTGCCTCAGAATACTGCTATTTATCACAATACGAGACCATACGAGAGTGCGTATATTGACATTACATTTGTACCATCTGGTCTTTTCACTAAAGCTATAGAAAGACTTCTTAGAAATAACTTGTTTGATATTTGTTATAGTTCATTCATCCATGGTTTATTGAAGCTTTATCAGGGTTCGTACGCGTCCTTAAATTTCTGGAATGTCCTGGAAAAACGAATGAGCATTTTCCAGTACTGGAAAGTCCTGGACATTTATGATTGTCCTTGAATAATTCTTCAATGTCCTGGAAATTTGATTATTTACACATTTATCGTATTTCGCATGATATACGTAAATTCCAGGTCATGATTAAAATAAACTAATCAAGTTATTACTGACACGCCGGTACCACAAAGCCACCGACAGGTTTAGCGATAAGACCATGTTGTACGCGCACATTTTTGTTGCCTATAGTAGAGTCATTTTCATGAGATCCGTGACTAATTTTAGGATACCTTTTTTTCTCGATGGATTTGGCAAGATGGACCAATTTAGATAAAATATAGCTCCCTATATTATACCTCCCAGATATGGGGGGAAAGTCCCGTTTGGGGGCGTTTTTCAAAATGGCCGCCTGTGGATTTGGACGCTTAATGACATGTAATGACCCAACAATAGGTCAAAGGTCGGAATGTATCATTTCCGGTCACTATTTGAATATTTTCTTCATTAAGACGAACATGAATCTCCTGAACAATTTGCAATCAATTGTGAGTCTCTGTGACCAGTAGTTACCGAGATATGATAATACAAGGTCAAAGGTCAAACTTTCAAAAATCAGATTACAACAGATAGGAACATGCATATTGTGAACAGTTTGAGACCAAAATCAAGTCTCTCGGACCAGTGGTTATCGAGATACAAGTGTCCAAATCAACAGGCGGCCATTTTGAAAAATTCCCCCAAACGGGACTTTCCCCCCATATCTGGGAGGTATATAGGAGCTATATTTTATCTGTTTTTGTTATGTTTAAAACACTGTAAAATGTTCGCATAATTTCCATTAGTTTTCTTCTTTTTTAATGGAAACCCACTCTCAACTCAATGAAATATGTACTTATTGCAAATATAACTTATTGCAAATTAACTGGTAAATAAAATAAGAAATAAACACTTTTAACTTTGATGATAAACATCTCATGATGAATTATCATCGAACTATAGTTGTTGATATTATTGTTTATTCTATTCTATCTCATTTGCCTTGCATGTTTTGTTATGTTTTTTAGTTAAGTTTCTAACTGTTATAATTTTTAACGTTTTTTAAGAAATTGTAATTTCTAAGTATTAATTGACATTTTATGTGCTTTGTGTGCATACGTATATGGGTGTAGATGTGTTTGTGTATGGTATGGGTGTGTATTTATATGTATGTGTATATTATGTGCATATGTGTGTGTGTCTTTTGTATGTGTGTATATGTATATGTGTATGTATGTGTATATGTATGTATATGTGTATATGTGTATATATATATATATGTATATGTGTATATATGCGTATATATGTATGTATGTGTATTTTTTTTTTCTTTTTAAGTCGTGTATATGTATGGGTGTATATGTTTGTGTGTATGTGTGTGTATGTGTGTGTATGTATAATATGTATATGTGTGTATGTATGTATGTATTTTTTTATTTTATTTTTTTTGGTATATGTATGTGTGTATGGGTGTATAGGTACATGTGTGTGTATATGTGTGTGTGTATGTATAATATGTATATGTGTGTATGTATGTATATGTATATATGTATATGTATGTATGTTATGTATATATGTATATATATATGTATA
>NW_022701853.1:0-554 GCF_011630105.1 Anneissia japonica | reverse complement strand
AATGTTCCCGATGGTTATTTGGACCTGTTCAACTATGAATCCTTCGTGGTCTAGTGGTTATGACGTTCGCCTTGTCAGCGAGAGGTCGCAGGTTCGAATCCCGTCTGAGACATTTTATTACACAATAATTTTTTATAGGACTTTATTCGTTGAAAAGCTACAGGGTGGCCTACGATGTTCCATCATGTCCTTATTAAACACTGTATATGTACCTTTGATGATTTATATTATAATTATTTAACGGCTAAGTTCCTTTAATATCATATACTATACGACAATATATATATTGACAATATATTATATATAATCATAATTGAAATTTATTTGTCCAAAGGGAAAGTCATTGCTCGTAAAATTACAATATAGAAAAATACATCAATATGAAAATACAAAATTATAAGAAGTACAAACACATACAAATACAATTAATTTACAATAGGTCTACCGAAAAATTAGTTGGGTAGTTAAAAATTAAATCAAAACATTAAAATTACAGTGTTAATTAATTGCACAGAGAACCCGAATAAGTTGTGAATAATATTGCAGTATAACAA
>NW_022701852.1:0-698 GCF_011630105.1 Anneissia japonica | reverse complement strand
ATACAGGCATTACAGGAATTCGGCATCGAATCCTGAATTTACGTGATTTCCAACAGTTTTTTTTTATATGAAGAGAGTAGAATAATAGACATATTTCAAACGAATCAATTATCAGTCATTATTGTACTTTTTATTATTTTGCAAATACATTTTTTTATTGTATCTATAAAATTTTAATTGGTGTTTTTAGGTAAGAAAATATCATAATAGGCCGATTCCTATTCAGGCCCTATTGATGTAATTTCACCTACTTTTTTCCCGACTCCTGAGTCTCAGCTGGGTCGGCACACACTTTGCAGGCTTCATTATGGTCAATTAATTGTACCTATCATTGTATTTAAAATTACAATTGAATTATTGTTGTAGATCCATCTCAACTGAAATTAAATATTACAGAGGTTAATATCTAACAATTTCAGTTTTACTTCCGTGTTTACACTCTGGGACATGACGTACGTACGAACTTGCGTACGCACGTACGTGTTGCGTAAAGAAGTACGCGCAGACTGTTGAAGGTATGTTAACCAATCAAAAGTGTCAGCAGCAAATCAAATTAAAGCGCTTCGTAACCAAGGTACAACACAAACATCGTAGGCAGGGCGTATAAGCCCAGTGAAATAGTTTTGCTATAAATATCACCTTTCTCGTGGGTATTTTATAGTGAACTTTTTGTATTTTGCATATATAAAATATAACTA
>NW_022701851.1:0-604 GCF_011630105.1 Anneissia japonica | reverse complement strand
TTTTTGGAAGAGAGCCAGAAAGGAAAGACTCTTGCTAAAGATAATGTAAAGAGAAAGAGACAAGGAGATGAACATCATCAGGGCCAGGTGATGAGCAATTTTTTAGTTATTTCTGCTTTTTCAGAAGTCTGGAAAGCTCATTTCCCACCATCTAAGAATCAACATTTTCCCGGACCCCCTTTTTAATACAATGAAAGGCGTTTCTGGTTAGTCGGCTGGTGTATTTTGTTTTTAAGTAGGTAGCCCCCAGGGGCGGATTTAGTGGGGGGGGGGGGCGCCCCGGCCCCGGTGCCCCTTTTGAGAGGTAAAAAAAAAAGAAAAAAAAAAAGGAAAAAAGAAAGAAAAAGAAAAAACTATAGCCCAGAACGCCTCAAATATTATTTTCGGGCGTCTAAAACACAGAAATTTTGCGGGGAATGCCCCGGGACCTCCTATTTTGAGTGTTGTCTCGATCAGCCCAAATTTCGTTTCCCCTTTTGCCCCTTCCCCACTTTTGGACATCTCTGGATCCGCCCCTGGCCTTGGACCCCCTTTTTTGTCGTTTTTATGAAAAAAAGTCTGACCCCCCTCCCCTTATCGTATCGTATAAAATAGTAACAGTAAG
>NW_022701850.1:0-816 GCF_011630105.1 Anneissia japonica | reverse complement strand
TCCGCAAGTTTTTCCAAAAATATATATTACAATGATGGCTAGACAGGGCCTAGGCTCTTTATATATTGTTATTACAACGTTTCACTCGTAGGCCTATAATTGGTATTCTGTGTTGTACTAAACTGTAACAAACAATTACCAATTACGATTGTATACTGATTGTATGTACACATTTTCACAGTAGCTTCCCTCTACCCAACGTATCCGCGATTGCTGTACTCGTAATATTTAATCGGAAAGATCCGTGATGTATGATGGGATTTATAGTGGTCCGCTAAAATAAAAAAAAATATATCAGTGTCTTTTGTTTATTTTTACCTCGTATTGTAATGGCAAATATACAGTATTATTCTATGTGGTCAAAAAAGAGCAGCAACCACCGGAACAGCATCAGCAGCAACCCCTGTCTCTTATACACATCTGGGCCAGTAATGGTATTATGAACATTTTAATAAGCACAAAAATAGGGCTTTAGCGGTAAATTCTATTATGCGCTGTCTACTAAAATGTGCGAATTATACAAAACCAAAATCAGGGGAACTTATACATTTTAACAATAGTGACGATATCCTTAAATACTTAATTGTTTTGTATTTTTTCTCTACAGAATCATTCTACAGTGCTCATGACGTCGGGATTAAGATGCCAAATATGCCTTTGAAGCAATTTGTATTTTTTTAATAATGAATAAATTGTTTGAGCAATAATTATGCTTTATTTTTTCAGCAATTTTTGTTTAAATGATAAAGTGACCTTATTAGATAGGCCTATTGACGGTGAATGAAGTGGAATCAAATTAATTTTGATTCTAATAAA
>NW_022701849.1:0-509 GCF_011630105.1 Anneissia japonica | reverse complement strand
TTGTGCAAAAGCCAGGTAGCCCGGATTGGTGGGTCACAGAATTGAACGTTTTCGATCCTCAACCAACGGTCTATAAAGAGCCTTTCAATTTAACATTTTCTTCTAATAAAAATTGTTAAATGTGGCGTGGTGTTGCAGTTTCACTGTTACCAATGAGGCATTATGTACTTACACTGCACATGTGACCAGTGGTGGCGCCAGAAATTTGCCGTCAAGGGATCCGACATGTTCGACGGAGGGGTCCAAGCAGGGGCGACAAAACCTCAGTCGACAGCCGGAATAGAAACTCTCTTGTAGGGTTCATGGTGAGAGCTTTTATGGCTTAGTTTGGTCCAAAATGTGCTTTTAGACCACAATATTAGGGATTGGCATTCAAAATAACGTCGTTTGAATAGGCAAAGACTTAGTCGCGTGCGTCGGACGATAGGGGATTTAGGTCTGTCCGACGGTGGAAAATTCTCCCTGTCCCTGCTCACTCCACCACTGCTTAGGACAAGGATGTCAAGTGA
>NW_022701848.1:0-623 GCF_011630105.1 Anneissia japonica | reverse complement strand
GTGCGGTACGTATTTTCCGGACCAAAACTGAGTAAAAACGCAATTGTTTATACATTTCGTAACCACCTCACAAGCACTAGATCGATTACATGGGTGCAGCGGTTATCAGATGCTAAATTTATTGTGAAAAATATGTACTTAACCTTCTTAAAATTGGAAGCGTGTATACTTATTAGGCCAATGTTTTGTAAACTCAAAAGTACACAATTTCTATTATAAACGATTTATTCCTTTTGTATATTACGGTATTATGACCCGTACGTATGTACTAGTGTTTAATATTATCTACATACATAGGATTACTGTTTTTCCTAATTTAAAAAAATATATATAGTTAGTCAACTGAAGTTTATATAGCCATTATTAAACAATAATTATACAGCCTTTGACACGAACATGTTCATCTTTTTCGATTTAGATACCAAAATTTTACAAACTCCAGTGTTATGTTGACGCAATCTCGCAATGACGTCATAATAATCAGTGGGAATTCAAGTGGGGCGGAGCCAACCCTCAATTTTTTTTTTTTTTTTAAATGGAAAAAAGCAAAAGCAAAATTATAATTAAAATTTAGGTCCGAGAGTGCCATTTCCGGCAATCTAGAGGTGTCACAATCATAAATT
>NW_022701847.1:0-935 GCF_011630105.1 Anneissia japonica | reverse complement strand
TTGACAGTGGGCTCACATCGAAAAAAAACATCAATGAGAATAAACTTCCAAAAAGCCTTGGTATTATTTTTAGATTATCCTCATTTATACCCCTAAATGTTCTCCGTATTCCTTATTGTTCCTTCCTAGTAACATTGTCTGGGGCAATACGTATTCATCTAACATTAAAAAACTGTACGTTCTCCAAAAAAGGCTGTCAGGATTATATCTGGCGCTCCACCACGGTCTCATTCCCCTCCCTTATTTTCCAATTTAAACCTCCTCAATCTTTTTGATATAAATAAAATCCAACAAGGTACATGTTTATACTCTGCCATACATTCTATTCTCCCTAATCATCTAAGCAAGATGTTTACATTTAATCACTCCATTCATAATTGTACTCGATCTAGAAATTATATCAACATACCAAATCATAACAATTATTTTCAACACAATATTAGATACACTGGTCCCATACTCTGGAACAATTTACCCCTCTCAATTTTAAATTCATTAGGCCTATCTGTGAGTTCCTTTTCTTAAAAAATCATTTAATTTCGCAATATTAAATTAATGGGGTTTTTTTTCATGGCCGGTCGTGGCTCGACCTGCTTCTTGGGTGGACGGGTGGGTGGTTGGGTGGGTGCGTGTGTCTGTATCTGTCGTTTGTTTGTGTTTAAGCTTTAGGCCTGCCAAACACAACATGTGTTTTCTAAACATCTTCTCGGGCATGTGCCTTCTTCCATTTGATTATTGTTATTTTCTATTGAATTTCAATTTTTATTTACAATTTATGTTCACTGTATTTGTCGTCTGCAATGGAATAAAATAATTGAATTGAGTACAGAGAGTCAGATCTGTCAGAAATAGCGGCGTATAAAACAAAGTGTAGATAAGCCAAGTGAGTTAGTAATTGAAAAAAAAAAGGTGTAGCCGCTAAGGAAGCCGAGGTC
>NW_022701846.1:0-611 GCF_011630105.1 Anneissia japonica | reverse complement strand
GTACATCATGTTACACATGTTGACACAAAAAAAAATTGTAAAAAAGTGTCCCCCGGGCTAGATAGAGGCATGGCAAAAGGGCATAACTACACAATTTTCAGTAAATCCCCAAGGCAAAAGGGCATAACTGCAAAGATAGGCTGTGATACGCTGAAGCGTGACGTTCTTTCAACAGCCAACCAATCAGAAGAGAGCTTTCTCCCTGGTTACAATGAAGGTTGCATGTTAAGTTGTATTATTTATATTATTCTTACTGTTTGTGTATTCACAATTTGTAAATAGAAATTGGTTAAATAGTATGATTCTTGACAGTAGCATATGTCTAGTTAATGTTAGGCAAACATGATAAGCCTAGTTAATTTATGCTATATATATATAATCTTGCCTTACTTTGAATCTGTCTCAACTATAGGAAAATAGTAACTGTTTAATAAAAATAATTAACCATGGCAGAATAACAATTCACATTTTAACTAGAAATAACAGTGACAAAGAGGGACAACTAAAACGATTATTTAGCAAATAACTATGGAAAAGAGGCACAATTACAACATTTATTTATAGCAAATGACATGACAAAAAGGTATAAATGCACAGTTTACTTGAATCAA
>NW_022701845.1:0-736 GCF_011630105.1 Anneissia japonica | reverse complement strand
CTTTGTTAAAACACTTACCCTTATGCACATAAATGGTTCTTTTTTCCTGTTTAAATTATTGTAGGACAAAATACCTGAATGCTTTGAATTTTTGTCTTTTTTGTGTATTTCCTTTCATATAAATTAACTTACTGTAAGCCCACCACAAAGGCATATTGGTGTCCCATCAAGTTTTTGGTGCTTTTAGTCAACTGCAATGAAACAAATACAGGTGTTGTAGGCTGGCTATATCAAGCCTACTGGGTTAACACATCAAAGTTGCAGATAGAAATTAGATGGGTTCTGTAATCTGTATGTTTTTATACTGCATATGCAATTTATGACTAGGATGACTGTGCTCCAATGATCCAGCATCAATACTTCAGTGTTCAATTAGGCCAAATAAAAAAACAAGTTTCTTCAAAGAGTTTTTTTTTTTCTGGATTGTAAGTATGAAAAATCAATGAAGGAACTACCGCTCACACCCCCCCCCCACAAAAAAAGGAAATGAACATAAATAAAAGACAAGAGGGTGGAAATGAAACTTGTATTTTTATTTGGCCTTAAAATTCTTCTATTTATAATCACGATCATTGTTGAATATACAAAATTGTCATTAACTCACATGTAAATCAAATTGTTTTTGTAGTCTTTCCGATCAGTGTTGGGTTTACCACCCTCTTGTAAGTACATGGAAAAGGTGGATGACGCTCTTACGAGCTGCAGGGCGCATTCCATGGCCCTCCATGATAACTTT
>NW_022701844.1:0-1360 GCF_011630105.1 Anneissia japonica | reverse complement strand
CGTGCCCATATATGGGCACATCACATTTTTTTGTCACATAAAATTTGATAGTGTAGACAAAGCCTTACACATATGGTTGTTCACACCATTGTTTTATGATACCAACAGCAATAGCACTGGTATTTTTTTCTGTTAACCGAGACGCTGGTTAGTTTTACCATAATTAGTGAAGTGCAAACAGCCCAGGAAACTTGCCTTTTAGGAAAACTGACCGAGCGGTGAGGCGATACTTTTTTAAATCCTTGTTTCGAGTACTTTTTTTTTAAAAGATTATCGGATTAAGGCGGAATAAAAATAGAAATAAAATTTGTTTTCCTATTTAGCATACAGTTATGCCAAAATCATCCAGGCGGAGGAGAAAATAAAAAAAATTTTTTTTATTGGTGAATGTAATTGTAAATAGCATGGTTATATGCTTCAAATTTATATAATTGGCCAAAAATTAAATTTTATTTTTATTTGAAATCATCAATATTTGCAGTCGGCAGGTTTACTAAACAAGGTATAAAAAGAAGTCTCGCTTTAGTTGAACTAAGTAGATTGTGCCCAGTAAAACTGACCAGCTTAATTTTACCGAGCTGAAAAGTGCAATCCGAACATGCACCTCAGTTAAACTTTCCAAGTAAGTTGAGTGTTATCCAATGAATGTTGGCACAGATTAAAGATTTTGCTCTGTCGGATAAGAGGAAAGGACGTTACACACTGGCAGCTTATGCCACTGTGAAAAAGTTTATGCTGAGGCGACATGAAATGCTTGTATTCTCGAGGATGAAACGCACTACTGTACCTGAATGCATTTTTCAAGCATTTAGGATATAAAATTTCCAAAGGGGAGGGGGGAGGAGGAAAAGGAAATCAAGCCCCATACCCCCAGGGGGTGGAATTTCCAAAAGTCTTGCGCCTGCAAAATTTGTCTAACATGGAATTTCTAATGAATGAATGGCTGTGATTTTATTGATTAGACTTGAAAGCGGATGAGTGATGAGCTGAATCTGTGGTAATTGATTATGGATGACTTTATCCGAGAGCATCTTGAAGTGAAGAATGGTTCTACAAATTTCTACTTTCTGTGTCCAAACCAGGTCAAAGACCTAGATTCCTTGACAGTTAAGTTCAATGTATATACATTACCTTGTAATGATTGATAATTACAGTAATAACACATGTTTTGAATTAACACAATTAAGCTAGACTTTGGACGATAACAAAAATTGTCATTAATTTTTTTCACTTTCAATGGTGTAATGTATTGTTTCTCAAGAAAACAAAAATACAGATGTAACATACTTTTAGTTAATAATAAATATATTATAATTAATTATATTATATAATATATTATTTATTATCCTATGTGGCAGGA
>NW_022701843.1:0-1339 GCF_011630105.1 Anneissia japonica | reverse complement strand
TATATCGTCTGTCCCGAAGAGAAAGCCAATTGAGAGTGATAAGTCGTTCGTTATAATTAATGGGATGTTCGTTATAATAACAGATGAGACTGAATAAGCTAGGTCAAGCCTAGCATAGGAAGCGCGCCTTTCCTTAACTTAGTAGCCTAAAGCCTATGGAGTAGTGGTAAAAGAAGCAATTTTTACTTCTTTACTGGGCCCCTTTCGCACACATAGGTCTAGCTATGGGCATGGGCCTTATTTCATAGATAGGCCTACAGTAGCAAAGGTCTAGCCTAGTGGGCCTATGACTGTATAATATAATAAGTAATATCACTTACAGGTACCTCTCATTGTTTACGGCTGAACATCTTTAAACAAATCTTGCAAAAGTCTGTAGTACCGTATGTATTTAGCCTAGGGCCTAGGCGTAGGTTGTTTTGTTTTTTGGTTTTAATTGCCTCTTTTTACTGTCTTTCACTGTAGGCTATGCAGCAAGCAAAAAAAAAAAAAATTCACAAAATTCACTTCCCATTTTTTGGTTGATGATAAAGCAATCTTAAATTTTGCGGTTTCGGTAAAAGATATACATACAATATTTAGATTTCCTTTAATATTCCAAATTGTGTGGAACCACCCCGTCACCATATTACTTGATCGGTATTATGGAGCGCACACTGATGATAAACAAATGCTTGAAAACCAAGGTGGATAGTGATACATTGGCCTGCTATGTCGATCTTTTCCATTTTTGCTACAATGACTAGTTTCTCATTGCAGTGCCTGGATTCTTTTGACGGATTGATTTTGCAATTGGTGATGACGGGTAAACACACATCTGGCCTAGTATTAAAAAATAATAAAATATTGTAGTGCTATTCAACAACATAGTAACTATCACCATCAGTAATAATAAATAATAATATTAACGCCCTATTTACTACTTTTGACTTACGCACTTGTCTCTCAACAGACACATCTGTAAATTATCTCTAATTAAACAGGATGCATGACTGAAACGCCCATTTATAGATCAGGTGCACACCAATTCAAGCCCAGTCCGCTGCCCACTTTAGGGGCCTAGAAAAAGTTTGTGGATGTGGTGGTAGCTATGTGCTTTCTTTCTGACGTACACCGTATATCAAAGCTCTCTAAAGCTAGGGCTTATGACCCTATGCCATTTTCAAGTACCGTAATAATCATTAATAATAATATATAAATCGTGATTCATTCCTACTTTTGGTATTGTACAACCATAAAGCAGATAGTAACGTAAACAATCTATCGATACGACGAGAGGCTCGCTCTCTCATGCTCTAGCCTAGGCCTACCCTAAGAATTCAGATTCGTAATATCATCT
>NW_022701842.1:0-660 GCF_011630105.1 Anneissia japonica | reverse complement strand
TCTTCTATGCCTACATGCACTAATCAATTCATTCCTACGGTTAAGTGAGCTTAATTCAGGGTTATATATAATGAAATATTTCTCGAGCAAACACAGATTACAGCGTTTACTGATATTGGAGTATGGTTTGCATTTACCTAATATTTTCCACTTAATTTCATATTTTATATTATCGGCTTTAAGTTTCCAAATGTATTGGCTGAGTGCCATGAGCTACTATGTCCATTATATCTGCCCTTAAAAGTGTTTTCTGTCAGTCCGACATAAGTTTCTATTTTGTTGTCGTCTTGGCGTATGACTGTGGCCTGATAAACAACTCCTTTGGTTAGGCACTTGTTGGATAGGGGGCACACGTCGCGACAATTGTATTCTTTGACTTCATTATCTGTGCGGATTGTGGTATTATTAAGTACTGATTTGTTGTCAATTTAAAAGAAAGTGGATACGAGCACAAATTAACGTATGAACCTACAGCTAAAAGCACACAAAGAGACAACACAAGGAAAAGAAAAAGGAACATCACCTGGTTCAACCCTCCATACAGCAATAACGTAAAGACAAGAATTGGACATGAATTTTTAGAAATTGTGGATGTATGCTTCCCACCCAACCATGCACTAAGGAAAATATTTAACCGAAACACTATCAAGATAAGTTACA
>NW_022701841.1:0-1027 GCF_011630105.1 Anneissia japonica | reverse complement strand
AATACATAAAGCGTATACCATGTAGAAAATTTAGAAACACTTTATTGGAGAAAACCAATATTTCGACCTATCCTTTAGGTCTTTATCAAGTTATCAACGTACTTTCATAAAGACCTAAAGATATGTCGAAATCTTGGTTTTCTCCAATAAAGCTTTTCTAAAGTCTACATGGTCTCCTATAGACTTTAGTTAAATTATCTAGTAACTCTTCACAGAGATCCAACGTGTTGTTACTAATAGACAATTGAGGGCGCAGAAATATTTTTTTACAAATCATAACGAATAATATTTTTAATGAATTATTCATAATCATCATTAGAACGTATTTTGCGCATGCACTAGTTTTAAGTCTGTGTCAGCCTCAACGATCAGCTGCTCTGTGCATATATCGCGAGGGACCTAGTGTTCGATTTTAATACTGGAACGACACACCATTCAGTTTTATGGCCTCGAAATTCTACCTTTTTTAAGGGCCTTCTGTTTGAATCAGTGCAAGAATGAAAGTGGATTCTGAAGTTTAATACATTTACAATTTCTGCCAGTCTGAAAATACAAAATACTAATTAATTGTTGTTCAAATAAAATGCGCTGTTTTCAACTCTGTGTCAGCCTAAAATGGAGGTATAAAAATATCATTTCCTGAATGATCAGCTGCTGTGTATTACGATTCAGCCGTTGTATGAGCCTTCTTATTCTTCCATTCTAGTACATACCACCTGTCGGTTTATTTTCGTACTGGATGAGGGCAGGGGCTGTTAGATAAACCAGGGTACTTATACTGATACAGTCATTTATAAACATTTATAATGCGCCTCTTCCTTGCGGTTATAAAGCGCAGTTGTTATTTTCCCTGGTTATTGAAACCCCGACCTCGAGGTCAGTGACAGAGTAAATGAAGGCTCAATTTTACTGTACGTTATTATAACAACATTTGCATAATTCTGCAACTAATGCAAATTACTCATATCAAAGACCATGCATTTGCTCACTGGACTCTTTGCTGAATTAGGCCTATACATTATTAAAA
>NW_022701840.1:0-1245 GCF_011630105.1 Anneissia japonica | reverse complement strand
TGTGATATATAAAAATGATAGCATGCTTTAAAAAAAAAAAAAAACGTGCAGTGATACATGGTCACTGTTGGGATTCGAGCCCAGGCATTCAAATAGAGATGCATGCTATATAAAACAGAAATTTTCCAAATTATCCATCACCAACGGAATTAACTCATTTTTCTTTAGTCTGAAGAACACAAGGACTAATAATAGAAACAGTGAACACGACTAGTTTTACTTATGGCATCTGCCAACTGCTGCTTAATTGCCAGTGGTCTAAAATTGCAGGAAAACGATCGCAATGGTGTCACTCTTCTGCAATAGCCTGTCTCTTCTGACTTTTAGTTTCTGTGTAGCCAGGATAGCTTTGTTTTTCTTGTTTTTCCTTGTTTTGCGCATAGAGATGTACTTTGCGCCATATAGGCTAAGTCTCCAACCATTACCATTATGTTACGCTAGTGTTACAATATTTTAGCCACAGTGTAATTTGCTATTTTGTTCAAAATAATGGAAATATTGGCAGTTCAATTGAATCCCATTAAATTGCAGTATAAGCTTTGTAGGTCACAAACACAAACCCCACGTAATGATCCAACAAGATAAACCGGTACAAAGTCTTACGGTAGGTGTTGGCCTAACAGAGCTAAATATACCACTTTTCTGGACGTTGAATTTGTTAGTACCTATCGCATCTTCCTACATTGTTTCTAGGCCTAGTTACAAACCCGCAAATGTGTTACTGTATTTTATCTCAGAGTGGGGTATAGAAAGATGCCAGCCTTGATATCAGAGAATTGTGTTCAAATCCAAGAAATAACATATTTTTGTCATAAAACAAAACCAAAATTATAATTGTTATCTTAATGACTAGTCAGATGTTGAAAATGGGAATAATTGAAACGAAACTTTAAGGCCATATTTGACATGTCAAATCATTTATTTTGATTGAGGGCATAGGTCAAAGATAAAACGTAACGCGACGGGTGGCACGATAGACAAGAGGGGCGTTACACCCTTAAAATATGTTTAATGTTGCAGATAAGCCATTGTCAAATGTACATATATCGCTTATTATCTTGCAATTCTGCAAGGAAAATTCAACACATTGGCCTAGCTCGCTAAACGAGCATCTTGATACCTGATTACCGGTACTACAATTACACTATAATCAGAGTAATATTTACAATATCGAATTATATACTTATTCACCTTGGTTGTATCTTTATATACATGTACATATATAAATCATGTCATATATACATA
>NW_022701839.1:0-542 GCF_011630105.1 Anneissia japonica | reverse complement strand
TTAAAAAGTCGATTGTACGTATGAACCATCTAGGACGATTTTTAAGCTAAGATTTTGCTAAGATGGTTTGATAAATCAGCTTAAGATATTTGCTTAGGGACATCTAAACTTTTCTGAATTAAGATATCTGCTAAGCTGGGATAGATAAATCCCGGGCCTAGGCTTTCAATCGAGATGGTAAGTTTTGGCTGACGCTCGTCACATTGTTAGGTAATACACTTTATCTACGTTTGCCTCTATTCATCCAAGAAAATCAATGAGTAGGGCCTATCTTGTAGCTGATGAATGGTTTTAGAACGAAATTGAGATTTGTCATTACAGAAATGACTAGGGGAAGGAGGTTGCATATCACGCATGATTTATTTTTGTATCCAATAAACAGGTGGAATACGTTCACTATATTATTAAAATAATTAAATAAATAACAGTATAATAAATAATTACCACAATTTACGTGTTCTGTCCGTTTTCTTTTTTAGGGATGTTTATGCAAGTATCAGCACGTTTGAAGAAATGGAAACAACAATGGAGAGAATCATTCT
>NW_022701838.1:0-999 GCF_011630105.1 Anneissia japonica | reverse complement strand
TATAGGCGTATTTGCTACCATCAACCGTAACACACAATTTGAAATAAAAGTAGGCGTCTGATGACTAATTAATGTCGAAATATTGAATCCCAACATGATGGCGTGTATTACAATACTTGGAGTATGTATTATACTTCCTTATCTGAGATTAATCAGTGGACCTTTCAGTAGTAGGAGTATCGTAGAAGAAAATCACTAATGGGCATTGACCTCCGAAGTACTGTAAAGTACAGAAATAATAGAGTGTTTTTTTGTGGATGAAATATGGGTATATAGAACGACCAGGAAAAAGGTGTGATATCGAAATTCCAAAAGAGGAAACATGTTATAAAGATATCCTGTTTTCTTTCCTGTATTTCTTATGTAAAACTGGATTTAAACTTTCAAAACGTTTCTACAATGTGTATTTAGGCTTCATCAATACAGTATTGAGAATGCATCAATAGTCAATCTGTCAATTGATTGAATAACGCTTTTGTATCATCGGCACACCTTTTTAGTGTAACCTTACAATGACTAGACAATAATTAATTGATATAGAGAAAACACAAAATAAAAAAAAAAATATGTTCTCTCTTGTAAAGTATAATGAAAATAACCTGATGGAAAAAAAATCAATAGGAAAACTAGGAGGAACAATGCATCAAAAAAATGGTGGGGGGGGGGATATCCTGGGCCGGGAATAACTCTCCAGGTAGAAAAATCAGTGGGGAAAATTAGCAGGTGGCAAGTAGCTACCGTAATAGTGCTATATTCTGTAAAGTAAATCTTCAAACCACCTCGATTTTGAGTCTACTAAATTTAAAAATCTTCCCAGGCTTTTGTAGATATAGCCAGAAATAACTTAATATTTGAATTTTTTTGATAGCAGATTATTTTTTTTTAGATTTCAGTAAGTTAACCCGACTCAAAGACAAGCTTGCGTACAAAAAAACATGCGCATTCATCTTCTATAATAAAAATTTAAAAGTAGATAGACATTTTAAAAACAAGAACAAA
>NW_022701837.1:0-681 GCF_011630105.1 Anneissia japonica | reverse complement strand
CCTGGTTGTTCTAAAAAATATACTTAACGGAACTCTGATACACATCACTGCATACACTTAATCACACCTCTACTGTTAGTAGATTTATCTTTCAGACTGTTAATAAATTTGTAAATTTCAGGAGCGGAGCAAAGAACCGAAGGCTCATCTGAGCTAGAGGTTTTATGTTTATGTGTCTATCGCACCAAATATGTTTAATGTTTAAAATAAGGCCTATGATAACACTGATAATTACAGACCGATTAAAAACCTTCTAAATGCTTTTTCTCATGATAGCTTTACGAGCATACGGTACCTGATTTACAACATTTGTGTGAATACAAGGCCTGATGTTAATTCGTTGTAGTAAATTTGTGTATGTTGTTAACCATGTGCCTTGTTTTTTTTAAAGAAATATAATTGTATATATATATACATATATATCTTATATATATACAATGTCCCACACACTTTTTCTAATGGGTCCACAATGAATGGGTCAACATTTTAAAAAATGGGACCAAATTATGCAGTTTTATGCATAAAATGAGTCCACTTTTGAAAAATGTGTCGAGATTTCTCATATTTAGCTTAAAATGGATAAATAAATAGGTCCATATTCACATTTTTGCGTAAAATGGGTTGAACTTTTAAGAAAACATTATTTGTATTTACGCATAAAGTGGGTCCACCCTGATATTG
>NW_022701836.1:412-606 GCF_011630105.1 Anneissia japonica | reverse complement strand
AAACGAGTATAAAAATTAATAACGTCATAAATAAAAATTGAGTTTTTTCTTAATTTAAATGGCAAAATGATGACGTCACAATGTCCATCAGCCATTATGATCTATAAAATCGTATCTACAACTCATGTGCTCTAGGAATATGTAATAAATATTGGGAGTCACCTTTCATCCTAAGGAACTATATTTGATTATAA
>NW_022701836.1:0-356 GCF_011630105.1 Anneissia japonica | reverse complement strand
CGCAAACAAAAAGTAAGATACCTAACATTCAACCTTGACCTGAAGTATAAGCCCATTTATTATTATTCAGAAATGACGAATGGTTAAGATGATTTGACGTCATCAACGTTTTGAAAAAAGAAATATATATATATTTTTTAATTCAAAGGGCAATATGATGACGTCACAATGTCCGATCAGCCATTATGATCTATACAATCGTATCTACAACTCCTGTGCTTTCAGAATATGTAATAAAAATTGGGGGTCACCTTTCATCCTAAGGAGTTATATTTGATAATAAATAGGCAAAATTATAAGCATATGTAATTTTTTACGCACGCGTACACGCACGTTAAGACGCGCAAACAAAAAAG
>NW_022701835.1:0-871 GCF_011630105.1 Anneissia japonica | reverse complement strand
TTTAGCAAGGTCGTAGATTTTCGTCGGGGTTGAAAGAGTGTCTAATCCTATCGGCTCAGGGTTTGCCTTGGTAGCCTCAGAGATAAGCTTGGGTAGTTTGTGCAATTTAGGTAGACAATAAAAAGTGCCCGGTTTGGGTTCATTCGGGATTAAATTTTGTGTAGCCTTCTTGATGTCGTCTCCTAATCCGGCTAACAAATGCTTGACTTCTCTCTTGAAGGATTTAGTGGGATCCTTGGGTAGTGATTTATAAAATTGTTCGTTAGATAGTTGAGATTCGGCTTCAGAGATGTAATCATTAGTGTCCATAATGGTAATAGAACCACCCTTATCAGAAAAGTTTTGATTTGCTTACCTTCATCATCTGATACAAATTGTGAAAGCTGTTCGAAGGAGGTTTCAATGTCCGTTTGTAATTGTTGTTGTCGAATGTAAGATTCATTAATGGCTTCCTTTCTAAGTTTCTTCGAAGCTTCTAAACATATTCTGTTGCTAGTAGATGGATAACGAGAAGTGGAGAGCATAGGGTTCTTGAGTGTTAATCCATTTGGTTTAATAACCATAAAACTACCATTAGAAATAAGGACTCTAATCACACTGTATCTTTGCATTTCAATTCTCTTGACCATGATATTAACGATATGCGCTTCCTTATAATACGCTCCAATTTCAATAAGAGACAAGGACAGACGGTGCGAGGAAACCAAATGGATTCATCGCTTAAAAACCCATATTAACGGCCTTAACAAAGATAGGGGCATTGTTCACGACTATGCTTTTGCGAATAGTTCAACTTAATAGAATGTTTTAAGTTATAACTTTGTTAGTTTCCATACTCCTAATGTTATGTTGCCCCTCGTGGGGGATTACT
>NW_022701834.1:0-1237 GCF_011630105.1 Anneissia japonica | reverse complement strand
GAGGGGGGGGGGGGTAGGGGGAAAACTGCCCCTCACCTGACGGTTTTTACCGGGCTGACCAAGCCGTCGTACCGGGCTGGGTAATAAGAGAAATGAAAGAGGGGAGAGTGAGGGAAAGAGAAAGAAGAAGAAAAGAAAAGGAAAGAAAAAGATATCATAATGACCAGACTCACAACAACCTGCAACCCCTTCTCCACTTCAAAAACTGTCATAATTCCTTTGATCTATGCTGCCCGATGGCGTAACCACTGGGGGACAAGAGGAAAATATCTATCTTCGAAAAATCTTCCCTACCCCTTTATAAATGCCCTTTTCATCCACTGAAAGTGCCTAAAAACCTCAAATTTCTTTTTCATTTCTTGCTAGCATGGGCCAATTTCCTCTAAGAATTGCACATTTTAGGGAGTTTGGATCAATTCCAACGAAATTAGAATTAAAAACACCGGGGGACAAGGGGAAAATATCCATCTTTGACAAATCTTTCCCCACCCCTTGCCAAATGCATCCTCTGAAAGTGCCTAAATTTCTCAAATTCTTTTCGCGCATTTCTTGTTACGGTAGGCCAATTTCCTCTATAAATTGCACATTTTAGAGAGTTTTCATCAATTCCGACGAAATTAGAATTAAAAACACAAAAATATTTTGCGCGCCTCGCGCGCATTTTTTAAGGCTTTTTTAGGTTTATCCTTTTAAGTTATTTAAACACATAATAGTCCCAAACTCAAGAAAGACAAATTTAAGATAGATCGTTTTAACCTTAAAGAAGGGCCTCAATGTGTATTGATGGTGAAAGAATATGTTTGTAATAAATAAAGCCATGATGAAAATGCTTATATTTAGTTTCAAACACACGTGTGTGGCCTATATTATAAATCAGATAAGCCCTATGTCGTATTGTTTTCTATATGGGGAGTGGGGTGGGGTGGGTATGGTAAATTACTAACCGGGAAAATAAATACCCACTCCGACCTGCTCCGACCCAAGACCCCTGTTACGCGCCTGGTGTTAGCACCAATGTGTGCCCTTGTGCGGACAGGGGATGTGCCCCCTCTGAAGCTGGAAACCTTGTTTTTGCAAAATAAATTGATGCAATTTATTTATTATAGGCCTAATCAATAAATTCCTCATCAACCGATATAACCTTAAACATTCTTGGAATTGACATAACATTCACTGATGTCGTACACACCCGTCAGTGTGAAATGTGGCTCTCTTTGCAAGCACATCTAACATCTAA
>NW_022701833.1:0-1804 GCF_011630105.1 Anneissia japonica | reverse complement strand
AGATTACGGTATAACAATTAGATATACCGGTATCTTTCTGAATATAAATAAATTCAACTTCAGATTAAATTTTTAAGAAGTCCCTTAAAAAAAATATTTTTGAAACATGTTTTTCGCATCTTGTTTGGCTGTTTAGCCACTTTTTTTTATTTATTAAATTGTAGGATAGGCTAGCTAGATATTTTCCAAAAACCGAAAGGTCCTGATTAGTCTCAGATAAGATAGTATAATACATGCTCCAATTATCGAAATGTACGCCATCATGTCGGGATTCAATATTTCGACATTAAATAGGTCATCATCAGGAATCATTCCTGATGATGACATAATTAATGTCGAAATATTGAATCCCGACACGATGGCGTGCATTTGGCGTTGAGTATGTATTGTACTATCCTAGCTAGATATCATTTTCACTAGAGCCCCTAACTTTTGAGGCTTCAAAGTACTAGAGAACGGAGCAGTGGAATTGATTATTTTGATTTTTATGCCATTTTCGTTATTAGTTTTCTTTGTAGTATTTGGATATTTCATGTAAAGCGCATAGAGGCAACTTTCTTGTATTATGTGCTATTACTTTATTATTATTATTATTATTATTTACAGTACACATTATGTCACATAAAAAAATATTTACAATTTAGAATTAAATTTATAAAAAAAAAAAACTTTTGAATTCATTGACTAATTTCATATAAAAAAGGAAAATAAATGTATTGAATCAAGAGCCTTAATAACACTGATGGTTGGAGAAACTGTCAAATAGTAAAAATAACTGTTAGTTACTGTATATTAATAGAGGGATTCGGCGATGTTTGTTTACAGGCGGTCACATGACATAACTTGGGTATACATGAAAAACATTACAGTGTGATAGCATAGGAAAAGATAATGGTTATGGTTGCGAAAATAACCACCCACTGTTTACGTGAGAAATAAATGGCTAGGAAAAGCAATACGACTGTTCAAAATAGCGTTTATTTACTTTCCTAGCGTTCTCCTAGGTTTGCATGCTTTAAAATTTAAGTGATTCATAAACCTTCATAAACCTTAGTTGGCCCTAACATCGCAGCATAGTTCGCGGGTCAAAGACCATCATGCATACCTAACCATGCTGTAGATGTGCAGGGGCCTAGGCCTAACATTTGTCGAAAAAATCTCAATGTTTGCGGCCAGTATCCTTTACAGCATAGCAAGCCATTAAGGCAGAATTGTCAAGTTTAATTTCTAATTTGTTATAGTTTACTGGGCAATAACAAGAGACGGCCACCATAGAAATCTCCATGTTAAACACCGCTGTGCCAGTCGATTGTTTATATCCAACACCCAATTTAGGTCATGTGACGCCCATCGCCCAATCGCTCTATTGTCATTATTTAAAAGCCTAGTGAGGAATAGGGCTATTGCCATATCTATTGGTCCGATGCTTGGGAACTTGGTATGTATTTGTGTGCCTAAAATTCATATGGTGAGACTGGCTATTCTGAGGGAACCCAATCTTATACAGTATCCATCTGAATTACAACATTTATTAAAAACTCGCCGCACAAGTAGACTTGCCTTTCTTCAACCGTAATCTTACCTATCATGGTGGGGCTAAGGTAGGTCAAACCCTCATCTGTGAAAGTCCCTCCCTGGGCCCCCTCTACTTAAAATTTCTAAAGTAGCCTCATATTTATAGACACTGAAGATGAGGAGGTTGGTAGAAAGACTTATCAACAATGTTTGAATTATGTATTTAAATATTATGGAAACTACCATTAATGGTAAACGAATTAAGTAAAGTAGAACATAAGTATACCTA
>NW_022701832.1:0-1836 GCF_011630105.1 Anneissia japonica | reverse complement strand
TGCATCTTAGTAGGATATGCACTTACCACATAATACCGATATGTTGCTAAAAAAATCTGATGAGGTGAAAACAAAATATTTTTTAATACCTCATCAAAATTTCCCAAATTCTTGATGACGGAGGAAGTGATAATCTAACAAATTCTTTTATCGGCCCTTAGTTTCTTGTAAATTGTGCGACAGAGAAGTGGTGGTGCTAGGGTAGAGGGGCTAATTGTTATTTGTTTGGCACCATTGGAACATCTCCACCCCTGTGATGTCAGATGCCATGACGAGGTCGCCGGACTTAGTCCCCCTAGGCAAACAACAACAACAAAGGTAATTTCAACTTAGGCCTAGCCTGCAACGACCAATAGGCCTTTATGGGATATTAAGAAGAATATAGGCGTGTAATCTATGCATATCTTGAAGAATTAATTGGATACATGACCAACGCAATTTGAAATATTTTTGAAACAACAGATAACGTCATTGGGATTTTTTTTTAAATGCAAAGAGCAAAAAATAACCTTTGTAACAGTCCTTTCGTAATGTATGATATAAATTCAGAATGTTGTATTAAAAACGAAATTTACCAAATATTTAAATACCAAAATAGTGAAAAAAAATATCGAAAATGTGACAAATTTAAAATACTCACCACAACCGAGTTAAACTGCAACAAGTTGGTTTACACCGCATAAAAACAACAATACAGGCTTCCAACTACGTTTTCAGGGCATATCCAATAGTTCTGCTCCGATATAATCACATGATTTATTAAAAACAAAACAATAACAGTTTTCCCGGGAAAAAAAAGTTACATCCGTGTTTAAACAGCGCCCACAATAAAGTATAGGGCCAACAGAAGGCTCGCTACTTTTTGTCGTCCAGAAACCGCCGTGGTTTGGAGTTTAATTTTCAGCCCTGGAATGGGGCTTTAAATACTCCCATTTACATTAATTGACAGTACACGTTTACTGCAATAGACCGAATTAGCGACGAAAGATGATGTCATCACAATTTCGCCGAGTGTGTATAAAATTTTAAACAAAGGCTAAAAGTTCTATTCTATAACGTTGCGAGTTTTTGTATGGTCCACAGGAGTTTCAAAAGCTGCCGGCACACGACGGAATCCGCCGTGTACATCGCACGTGTGAGTCACCTACTTTTTAGGCTGTGAAAAAAAAAAGGCTACCCATGCAGATATTGTCTGGTTGTCAATGACTGACTGACCTCATGAATAGAACTGAACCTAACACAGGCTGTTAAACAGTTTCCAATTGGATCGTTTTACACTGTCCATTCAAATCTTTTGTTTATGGAAAGTTGTAGTCGGAGATCGCGGAAAATGTCAATGAAGGTGTAAATAAAGGAAGAGAAAATTGATAGGTTTTTTTTTTCAAAAATGGCCAAAAAGGTAAGTATTTTAATGAACATGTGATGGTAGTGAATTAACAAAACAACTAATGATTCATGAGTCTGACCATGAAAGACGATTGCTGGGCCTCTAGAAAGGCCCGGGAGGTTTTGCTCATTCATTAATTAGGCCTCTCTTAGTCTTTTCTCTATTTTCACAAGTCTAGCTAGGATGCCTAGTGCCTAGAAGAGGCTAGCAGAGTAGAGTAAAAATATCGAGTATAGAAATAGGTCGAGTTAGGATATAGGGTAGTAATACTAATTAATAGTACTACACTGTCGTCCGTGCATGCGCTCCGTCCGGTTCCAGCAATTAATTATCGTGGATAGCCTACACATTGTTTACTCACAAGGATTATTTCAACATACATAGTAAATTGAACCTAATAAAAACCGATAAATTTAAGCAAAACAAATTAACAAACAACATGTCATGTG
>NW_022701831.1:0-751 GCF_011630105.1 Anneissia japonica | reverse complement strand
TATTTTATGCGATAATTTTGCTATACATTTGACTACGTTTCGATGGTGCACCATGTGTGTCTGTGGGACATTTGTTTGTTTGGTTATATAATTTTTATTATTACATCTGTTGATAACAGTTCCTTTCTTTTTCAGGCAAGCTGGTGCATGATAGAAATAATTTGAGTTTATTTTCAGCAGAAAGTGCTAGTTTTGATTATGCGAGAAATTACTTTGAGTATGAAGAGGGCCGTGAGGAGCCTGTTGTAAAAGGAAGATTGAAAGCGTCTTCTTCGTGTTGGGAATCCACTATACATGCGAATCCGGAGGTGCTAAGCATCATATTAGAAGGGTACAAATTACCTTTTTATTCTACACCACCAACAGCTAATTTTTCCAATAACAAATCTGCGTTTGAACACGCTGAATTTGTTACTACTACCATTCTAGATCTTGTAGGCAAGGGTTTAGTTAAGAGGTGCGATATTGCGCCTAGAATTGTCAATCCTCTCTCAGTTGCCATCCAGACTTCTGGGAAGAGGAGATTGATCTTAGATCTGAGGTTTGTTAATAAGTTTCTTTGGCGTGATAAGATAAAATTTGAGGATTGGAGGGTGGTGCTGGATTATTTTAAGCAAGGGGACTTTATGGCCACTTTCGACTTAAAATCTGGATACCATCATATTGATATATTTCCCAGCCATACTACCTACTTAGGATTTTCTTGGGTGATTAATGGGGAATTGAAATATTTTGTTTTTCTGGTCCTTCC
>NW_022701830.1:0-781 GCF_011630105.1 Anneissia japonica | reverse complement strand
AGGCCTATCTAATATCAAGATAGCCGTTAACACTGTAAATTAGGATATATCAAATATCTAATGAAAGGTAAGTAGGCCTAAGTGCTCGAACAAAGTACATCGTGTAGCAAACACCTTACCTTAATGAGCTAATGATTCGCAAAATAAATACGTATGTCAGTAAATTATTCAACTCGGCGCCGCATAGGTAAACTTGGGAATTTCCCATCCAACAATCATCTTAACCGGAACAAACCAGTCTATTAAATTTCACGGTATCATACAGTTATGCGTTACGCTCTAGTATGTTGTGTATAGTAGAACATCCCTTAGGTTCAAATGAAGTAGAGTGGACGTAGGCCTACATATATTATCGTACGTAATAATAGCAGTAGCAATATCAGTATCATAGTACACGTATATTTTTCAGGGAGCTGTTTCGATCGCCACCTCAGAAAACCAGTGTGACCACTGAGAAAAATCAAAATTCCCAAGATTGAGTCTAAAAATTCCCAAGATTGCTTTAAAATTCCAAGATCAGCAGAATATTAGTATATATACATACAACTTCATTTAAAAGTTCAATTTTAAAGCCTTTCAAATAATTTTTTTAATGACTAATCTGTACTGTAATAATAGTAATATTTATTTGACATTACACTTTTGCAACCAGTGGCAGCACACAAGAAAGTGGCGCATTCAAACTTAAACTAATGAACAAAGAGGAAAACAACATATTAAAGCTAAACAAATGGAAGAACTTAACTAAAGAAAATACAATTTAGAGTTTAAATAAATCATA
>NW_022701829.1:0-3300 GCF_011630105.1 Anneissia japonica | reverse complement strand
ATATCGAGCATGATCGACGCCAGACTCAAGATCGTCGAACGTGGCGGTGCCGGCGACGACGACGTTGATGACTCAGGACGGAAGACCTCCGAACGACCGAGGCGCCAACCTACGACGTACGCGCGCAAGGAGAGCAAGAAAGTTGAGAACCGTCCAATACCGAATCCTGCGCGCTCCAGAAGTCCCGTCGTCGAGTTCGACCGACCTTTGCAGGTTGTCCCACCCGTCGAGTTTTCGCACACTCCTCGAATGTTGCGCCTGTTTCTATCCATGAGCACAGATCCGGACGTCGCTCTCGTCACCCTGTCCCTCGAACTGCTGGTGGCTGCGAAGGTGAAGAGCGCGTGCAAAATTCGTCGTCTGCTCTCCTTCCTGTGCGACGCCAGACCGAACGTCGATTCGGATCCCGAGTTGGTGTCGCGATCGCGAAACTTTTGGTTTCGAATGGAGTGCGCCGGAATCAATCAGTACAACTGGCACTCCAAGACACCGTCGTCCGTCGTCTCCGTTGCCAAGGAGGTGGCCAGCAGCTTCACTTCCTCGTTGTCGTCGTCGTCGTCTTCTTCATTTTCTTCATACTCCGGTGCGCGACCGAGCATCCGTTCGGCACTGCTGTGGGACTTGCCTGCGTTCGTCAGCGGCAGACGCGCGCCTTACTCGTTCGAAGCAGTGAAGCTGCGCTGCTTCTTAAACGAGGCGAGAGGTTCTCCGTCGGAGAAGGCAGTAGAGGAAGCGCTGGAGCAATTCCTAAGCGACGTCTCGAGACGAAAAGAGGGGACGACGCTGTCTTTGGAAGCGCAAAGAATGGGACTGGAACGTCACGATCTTCTCGACGGTCTGCGCATCGACTTGGATGGCGAGTTGCGGAATCTGCCGAGACTCCGAGCCACCCTGTACAAGGAGATGAGAAAGAGACTGATTCTGTTCGAAGATTTCGACGCCGTCGTCGGATGTCTGTGCGCTGACTGGCAGCGAGGAGACGAGGAGTTGACCGGAGGTGATCTCCTCAAGTCGTTGGCACCGCTGTACCCGCACCGTCCGCGGACGATCACGCGAGCCGTGGAGGGTGTGGATTCATTCCTTGAAAAGTTGGAGAAACGCGTGGACGGCAACAGGAAGAGGAAGTTCGTCGCCTACCTGAGGAGGTGGATTCCAAGTTTTCCGGTTCTGGAGCACGACGGCTACTCGTCTCTGGGATCACGATGCGACACGGACGAGACGTCAGACTGTTCGCAGCTGCGTATCCGGCGATAGCGTTCTCGTTCGCGGTGCCGGAGGTCGCCGACGACGAGAAGTTGGCGTTCGCCCTGGCGAACGCCGGCTCCCACCTGGCGCGGTTGACGTGGTTCGACTTCGACGCTCCCAGCGTCAGCTTCAGGTCCTCCGTGCCGGGTCTGGCATTCGCACAGGAACAGCGCCTCGAGATCCCGTCGATGATGCCAGTTTTCGACGCGTACGACGAGGCGGTGCGCGTCACGCAGCACGTCAGGCACAGCATCCCGTACATGCACGCCTCCTCGTTCGACGGCGTAACCGCCGAGATGGCCAGCAGGCAGAACGAAGGTTACGTCACCAGTCTCTCCACCTTTCCGTTGGTGCTGGCTTCCGTCGACCCGAAGGACGCCGACGGTGCCAACCGCCGTCCGCCGACCGGCGCCAAGAAGGGCACGACGTACTTCGAGAACGTCGTTGTCGTGAACGGGAGAAACGTCGAGTGGAATCGTTCGTCCGATTGCTTTTCTCGATTCCTGACGTGCGCCAGGATCCTTCTGTTCTGCCACCCGAGATCCGACTTCGTGAGAGGTCCGTTTCGCAGTTCGACGCCGATCGTCGACGTCTTCGCAGAATTGCTCTTCGATCGGGAGGGCAGGACCTTCGCCGAAGACTCCGCGGACGAAAGCGAAGATCGGCAGTCGTCCTCGCAACCGCCGCCTCCACCTCGGCCGAGATCGTTTCCGTGCAAACTGCCCAAACCGTTTCGGGAGAGCTCCCGAAGTTTCGTCAACGAATTCGACAACGATTGCGACGAGATCGAAGTGCGCTTTCGGATTTTCAACCCGTCGGACGTCGGGCCGTACTTCCCTTCGGAATTCGTCTGTGACACGATTTCGAACACGGGACGCGCGCCTTTCCCTCTGAAGAGGATGATGTTCTTTTTGAGATCGGATAAGACGGGCACGACATCCGAGAACCACACTCTCTCCGACGAAGACAGGCGGACGCTGGTTGCCGGTAACGTGGTCAGACGACATCCGCCGTCTTAAAAACTAAAAAATTAAATTGGTTAAGAAAAGGAGAAACAATAAATTCAGACATACAAAATATTTCTTTGTGTTTCTTTTCTTTTATTTGTCTTTTTCAACACATTTTTTTTTAGTATTTCTTGTCCTAAATAAAAAAAATCCGGCCGTACACGATAGACAGAATCAAATGAATCCCATGGCAGATATTAGAGTTTTGGTTAGATGGCCGATGAGCTCCATAACGGTCCAATGATTGATTGCTGGCAAAAGAGTGTACACGACGATCAGCATAATGATATCCAATTGAAGCAGATGGCACGTCTCAAGGTTCGATGCGATTGCCAACTCTTCTATGAAACCTGTCTCTTATACACATCTAGATGTGTATAAGAGACAGACTTATGACTGTGTGCTCAAATACCTGGAGCTTGAATTTCTCAGTGAACGACGCCAGGGCGCTCATTACCCGTCCGTTTAGCTATTGCTGCCAAACATATGTACAAGACAATTAGCGAAACGATAATTTTCAGCAGGTGCATTGTAACTGACTGGTTTCGATCAACGTCTAAAAAGGAAATTAATTCGAATGGAATGTACAATATCGTAGATTTATTAGATGGGAGGTGGTGACGTCATCGGTACCTCTCTTCTACGTCATCGGTGCACGGATCGGCGTTCTTTGGAGATCGCGGACACGTCCGTGTGCTCGACGTTTCTTGGTGGGTCTCGAACCTGTCTCGACGTCCGACGAAGATCCGCGGACGCGTCCGTGTACTCGACGTCGGTCGGAGATCCGCGGACAGGAGCGTGCAGTCGACGTCGGTCCGTGTACTCCACGTCCGTCTACTCAACTCCCTTGGTAGGTTGCGAACACCTAGACGTCCGACGAAGATCCGCGGACGCGTCCGTGTACTCGACGTCGGTCGGAGATCCGCGGACGCGTCCGTGTACTCGACGTCCTTAGCAGATCCGCGGACGCGTCCGTGTACTCGACGTCCGACGAAGATCCGCGGACGCGTCCGTGTACTCGACGTCGGTCGTCAGGACGCGGACACAA
>NW_022701828.1:0-1183 GCF_011630105.1 Anneissia japonica | reverse complement strand
AAGAGGAAATGGAGGAAAAAAGAAAAAAAAAAAGACTGAAAAAGGAAAAAAAAAAAAAGTGGAATTGGGGAAGAAAAGGGTTACGAAATGATGATTATGATTATTAATGCCTGACTCTGGGTGTTTTCTTTAGTGTTTTGTTTAACATTATTATTTTGTTGTTGTTGTTTATTATTATTGTTATTATGACTGTTATTATCATTATTAATAATATTATTATTATTTATTTATTTTTTTCTTTTTTTCCAGGACCACAATGAAAAACATTTCTTTAAAATGATTGTGTCATCCTGGCTAAAGATATTAGTAAATATAGATAAACATAGGTTATATTAGGCGGCCATTTTAAAATCCAAGATGGCCGCCATAATGACCTCGGATGAGGTGGTTCCTACCAAAAATTGAATGCTATGGTCATAAGGAGCATGTAAAAAAAATGGTGCTTTTGTCCGGAACGTCCACATCCATCTGCTAAGCTGCCAGACTATTAGTGGTTACCGAGGTGAGCGCCTTTTAATATAGTCATAGGTGGCCTTTTTTTTAAAGTGCTCTCACAGGTTTATACGCCATTATGAAATGTGCAGGCAACCTAATTTTAGTCCCTCCCATGATTTTCAGCCAATGGTATTGTATAGTTACATAGCTGTGAAGCAATTTTCGTTTCTACATTAGCTGGTGAGCGTTCTACATAAGCTGGGGTTGATTTTGGTGGTGTTTCTACATTAGCGGGGAGTTTTACTACATAAGCTGTGGAGTGTGCTACACTAACAGTTGTTACTACATTAACTGTTGTTTTCTACATTAGCGGTTGTAACAAGGTACTTCCTCAATCGTCAGGTGCTAGGCACTGAATGAATCTGCAGTCTCATGAAACAGGCTGTAGTGCAATAAAATGTTTAATTTGTAACCAAGCGTCATCTTGTTTTTTGATTTATATGCTCTGCCCCTGCATCGAGCACTCTTGTCTAAATGATCTGGTTTCAACCTATACTACATAGTGTGTGTATATATGTATAACGGAGTGACGGTTATTTTAATCTGTTTAACCATGAAGCCTCTGTGGTCTATTGGTTATGAGAGGTAGCAGATTCGAATCCCGTCGGACGAATTTTATTACACAATGTACTGTATTTATTTTTAGGACAACTTTCATTGAGAGCTATGCTACACGATGTATCACGTC
>NW_022701827.1:0-675 GCF_011630105.1 Anneissia japonica | reverse complement strand
GTTTGGTGAAGCATCCACCAAGAGCCGCAGGCCTGAGTTAGGACTAATGTGGTGGGGTTGGGGGCAGCTGTTGAAAACTAGTGATTTAGAGGGAATTCCCAAAAGCTCCTGACATTTTAAAATATATAAAGAACTGTATTTTGAATTAAAATAATGCAAATTCAAGATTAGGTATACTGATTCACATTTTGAGAAAATTCTTTGTAAGAAATGCTTCTTTTAGCCCCTGCCTTTTTCCCTAACGACCTAGGCTAGTAATAAATACTAATGATAATCGTAATCTTTGTAACTATTTCAAGAGGAACCTACACAGTTTCAGCAGCTAGTTCTAAACTAATTATGTAAACTGGTGGCATGTAAAATTCAACAATTGTAATGAACACAGTTTCAATAACTACTCCTCTAAAAATTAAAATATTATTGAGGGGTCTGCTTTCGATTTTCCTTAAAAATATTAATATTAATTTGAGTAATTATAAATCATTTATTTGATTACAAATTACTTGTTTTCAGATCTTGCAAATAGGAAGATAAGTTGATAAGAATTTAAGTTATGTTTAAAAGTTGGTCAAAAGATCATTAGTATGTTTTTTTTTTAAAGAAATGAAGACATAGAGGAGAAAGAAGAAGAAGAGGAGCAAGAGACGGAGGAAGAAGCAGATGAGGAAGAGACAG
>NW_022701826.1:0-552 GCF_011630105.1 Anneissia japonica | reverse complement strand
ACCAGTGGAGGACATGGAGAAACAAGCAAATTGTTTCCCAAATGAAAAATACTACTGCATAAATTCATAACCATTACGAATACAAATTCAAAATAATAGCAAAGTTTGATATAAAGAGTGGATTAAAAGCGACTGTAAATGAGCTGATTCACAAACAACTAGAAGCATTTGAAACAAATTAATCAACATTTTTATTCTTGGCATCGACAGAAAGCATATACAGAGGTATAAGCATAATTTTACTGTATGTATACGCTATCTATCCATTAAACCCGTGACGGGGTATACTGTGTAAAATGATCATCATGATGAGTATACTCGTCTCAGGGTATTTCTGAGAGCGCTAGGAACGATTATACTTGTCTAAAACGGGGTGTCATTATAGCATTTTGACTTCATTGCTATACACTGACATACCGGCTGGTAGTTAGGGGAAGATACACCTAGACGATAACATGCATATAACGTGTGTATGTTTGTTGTGTTTTGTTGCTGGCAGTACAAAAGATTGCGCGTGTGGAGTCAGCGCTCTAGTATTCTTATTGTAACTCA
>NW_022701825.1:594-788 GCF_011630105.1 Anneissia japonica | reverse complement strand
GTTTCTGTACGCTCTCACGTGGTGCCATGTCCCGATCGAAAGTAAGTGCGAATGGGAGATGGTCCATTTACCGGATCCCGCGTCGAAGGAGAATTCCATTTTTCCTTTACTAACGGAGATGCCGACAAAATCCATGTTCTTCATGCTCGACGCGTGCAGGATCCGCCCGTTATCCAAGGACGACAATTTCAGAT
>NW_022701825.1:0-521 GCF_011630105.1 Anneissia japonica | reverse complement strand
AGTCTGAACGTCAGGTCGTTGGGCATCGCTGTCCAACCGACGTACGGCGACCCGTCCGATGGTACTCTGTTTTTCAGGACTTCTTTTTCAGAGTTTGTCGTTTCTTCTTCTTTGGTTTTCGGTTCCTTCGCGTTCGATTCCTTCATTATCGAATCCTCCGTGGCCTGTTTGGTAGTTTCCTTCGTGGTCGATGCCGGCGTGGTCTGTTTGGTAGCAGTCGATTCCTTCGTGGTCGATACCTGCTTTGTCGACTCATTCGTTGTCGACTTCTTAGTTATCGACTCCTTCATGGTCGATGCCTTGATTGTGGGTACGGCAGTTATCGATTCCTTCGTTGTCGACTCCATTGTGGGCGATGCCTTGGTTGTCGCTTCCTTTGTCGTCGATGCCTCAGTAGTGGGTTCGGCAGTTGTCGTTTTCTTCGTCGTCGATACCTTCGTGGTCGGTTCAACCTTTGAGGCAGAATCGGTAGTATTCCTTTTTGGACAACGTCCTATCATTTCGCTGCTTCGAATCTCCCA
>NW_022701824.1:0-560 GCF_011630105.1 Anneissia japonica | reverse complement strand
TGAATATGTCATTTATTTTGTCAGTTATCTATTTATCCTGTTTAGACCCTAGACTGTACCACCAGATTATTACATTATTTATCCTGTATGTAACATCCTAAGATTGGGCTACTTGATACCTACTTTCGCTTATTTCACTCTATTTTGTAACTTTGTATTAATTTTTTATCTATCACTTATAGTTCTGAGATTGGACTAACTATACAGTTAAATTTTTTTTTCTGTGTATTTCATTCATTTTGTATGGGCCACTATGTTTAGCTCTCTACTTTCATTATTTACTCTCATAGACATCAACAGTGTGTAAACATGTACATGTATAAACTATTTGTTATTTTAGATATACACCCTTTATTATTATGTTAATGTGACAAGATGATCTGTCTAAGCTATTCGATTATGTCTTCACTTACACGCTGAAGAGTGTTGTAGGAACAACCGAAATATACGTGAAACTTATAAATAAATATTTTTGTGTTCCCTAAGTCTACCTTCGATGTTTGTATTTTCATTTACCATCGTCTCCATATTTTTCTATCTTAATTTGAACACACATGCTT
>NW_022701823.1:0-685 GCF_011630105.1 Anneissia japonica | reverse complement strand
GATGAACTGGCCCCATTAAAATCTAAGACCGTTTCAAATCATGCATCCCCTGCTTGGTTCACCAAAAATTGTAGGATAGCTAAACAAGCAAGACGTAAAGCTGAGCGGAAATGGCTGAAATCTCAAGATCATTGTGATTTCTCCGAGTACAAGATTCAATGCAATATTTACCACCGTACGCTTGAAGATTCTCGGGTTTCTTACCTCCAGTCTAAGATCGACGGATGTGGACATGATCAGAGAGCTCTGCTCAAACTTGCCAACAAGCTACTTGGTAGGACAACCGTGGCAAATTTACCACCATCATCCAGTAAGCTTCAGTTGGCTACTGACTTTAACACATTTTTTGTTGATAAAATCAAACGTCTGCGTCAGAGTATCTCTATCAAATCTGAAGTTTCATCTTTCACGGCCGCATCTCATCCCTCATGTCATATCACCAAACTTGAAAGCTTTGAGACAGACAGTGAAGACACGGTTGCAAAACTTCTTATATCTATGGCACCGAAATCTTGTGATTTGGATCCTTTCCCTACCAAGATTGTTCGTAAACTCAGTTGTGCTGTCTCATTATTTCGTTCTCTTGTCAATTCGTCCCTATCCTCCGGCATTTTTCCTGAACTCTTTAAAGATTGGTATTATCACGCCACTCTTAAAAAAATCAACATTGGATCCTCATTCGTTT
>NW_022701822.1:0-531 GCF_011630105.1 Anneissia japonica | reverse complement strand
TCAATTATATTTATCCCTAGTATATGTGGTTTATTTTAGTTAATGCATGGAAGACACAGAAACTGTCTTGTGATTGATTTGTAAATAGAGGTACGCTATAAAAATATTATACTGTAGCAATTTGGAAAAAATGTTGTTACTTTAGGAACTACAGTAATTTACAGGAATTACCAACTAAACCAATTAAAGTAAACAATATTTATATTAAAATGTATGAAAAATAGTGATAAATATGATGTATACCTTTACTCATACACAACCTTATGAAGTTTTGAAAATGCTAATTTTGTTTTAATTATATTCTAATATAATAGTGCAATATAATTTTGATATTTGCAGTTGCCATGGAGGTGGTTGTGGATAAGATGTGTTTGATCACAGATCCGATATTAAAATATTCAAGTACCATGATAGGTACATCATCACGCTAATCAACATTATAATTTCATTGTTATAAATCTCATTCTCAAGAATAAAATAATATTACACAATTTTTCTGACTTTGTTATACAGTAATTTTGAATTTTGGTA
>NW_022701821.1:0-2082 GCF_011630105.1 Anneissia japonica | reverse complement strand
AGTTTTACAAAAGACAAAATTTCAATTGGGGTCTGGGCAGGTCTGGATTACAACAAATGTGAAAGGTTATAACTGTGTGGGCCTGGAATTATAATTGAGCAAAACCTAGTGTTTGCTATTCTAGGTAGTATACATCCAGATGTAGTAATTTTACTTGACCCCAATTTTATGTAGGATTCACAAGTACTGTATGTAATTGAGGGTAATAATCAAAAAAGGGAATTAATTTTGAAATGTTTACATTGCAATAAGACAAATAAAGCTTGTGCTTTTGTTTTTTTTATTACAGCACTGCAAGGTGGAAGAGAGATGCTGGCAACCTTATTCTTGTTTGAAGAATATGTTTGAAGTTTTTTAAGTATGTGAATATTACTGGATAACTAGTAAAGTATTGATTAGTTGTTGGTAGAAATGCATTCTTAATGTGTGCAAAACATCTAGAAAAGTCCTATATTTTTTCCTACGTTTATAACTCTGGTATTCCAGTAGGTAGCTATTAAGTATTTTAAAACTTATCATCGTTATAATGTTCATTGAATGACAAATACACTTTTAATTCAATTCAATTACATAACTACTCTTTTAATAAATAATTGTTCTTTAATTGTAATTTGCACTTTTAGTGAATGATGATTATTGTAATAGAATTAAGTTATAATAAGCTAATCAGTTTGGAGAAACATATTGCTGTCATTTGGAGTCATAATCTTCTTCAGTATATGCTTACTCCCAAATGAATTGTTTACATCATGCTATGTATATATTTATTTTTTATGGTCCAGTGTGAATTTCTCATAAAAAGTTCAAGTTTAGCTTCAGTACACTCTAGCAGCTACAGTGTATAGTTGTTTTTATAATATTTGAATTTAAATTTATACCAGATGTAGTATTTGTGTACTTAATTGACATGGTGCACTCTCCCATTATGTTTTGTGAATATTGATTGACCTTTTCTGATGACATTTGTTCATGATCATGTTACTTTACTTATTTCCACACAATTACTGAACAGAGAGGACATCACACTGCCTTTTGGTCACTATGAATGCATCAGCTGTTCCATAGAAAGATTGTTGGACAAAAATATCACATGGCCCGTAATGAGTGTATGCATAGAGAAAATAGAACAGTATGGTGTATGTAAACAAAATTATGAATTGTATTTGTTGTGACTCCATAGTGCTGAAGGTGGCTTGTGCTGTTTCTTTTGTTGGTTGGTGTTTAGTGGAAAAGTCAAACTAGGATGCATGACAAAATCGTCATCCAGGAATCAGGTTAATTTTTATAAGGCTATATTTTTTTTGTGGACATAAATTGGACTGAATCATTTCCGCAAAATTGTCAATATTATCAAGAAGTTAGTCCTTTGTATAATCATAGAGCTATAATATGTATGGTAATTTTACAGTCATTTTGTTATGTTAATTCTATTTCCAAATTCTTTTCAATGAATGTTTTGAATGTATCAGTCATTTCTCAATCATTTCAAATGCTTAAAATTTAAATGCCGCACCAAATTTATAACGCTGTACTACACAGTAATGTATTCTGTCTGTTGCTTACTTTACTACTTGTACAGTACTGTTTGGTTCTGTATATGGTCGTGTCATTGAAATTTCATATAATTTCAGTGGTGTTTTTTCTTTGCATTTATTCCTGCTAACTGTGAGGTGAATATTAAATTCAATTGTCATGTAAGTAATGGCATAATTTTATACTTACGGGCACTGAAGATGCAAGGTACCAAGCTCACATTATTCCAAATACTGTATAAGGAAATCATTGAGAGATGCTCCAACGTCAGTTAGCCTCTTAAATTACAGATGCCAGCAGTTACCTTTAGATCGTGCATGCAGGTATTACTACCAGTCGTCATGTGAGTATTTGGTTAACTCGTTTCAATTAACTTCCCGTATAGATACTGTATGTTTGAAATATTGTAAAAATGCTTTGGTGAAGGTCACATAAAATTAAATGAGAGTAAATGCAATTCACGGTATCCAAATTGTTTGTTTTTTCATGTGTGTGTTGTGTTTAATACACATTGAATAAAAGTCGTTATATTTATATTTCTCCCCCCCC
>NW_022701820.1:0-11192 GCF_011630105.1 Anneissia japonica | reverse complement strand
GACAAGACCGATGGGGGCCATTACCAGACCGATTGTAATGTTACGTATGTGTAATGCTCAAGTTGGTGTGCCCGATTCCAATGTTATGTTCCGGATGCAAAGTTGGATCTTCACTATGTAATATTGTAGTGCGAGATGGTTTACTTTTAATAACTGAACTGACTACATCTCTTCTGGTTATAATGCAATGCGTTTATTTACTATTCTACTGCATGATTATACAATATATACAAGTAGGGTTGTGAGACGTAGTGTTTCCTTCAAGGTATCAGAAGGAGTCCTTTGGATAACTAATACTTTACTTTTCATACAAGCTTGGGGTGTGGTGGACTTTCTCTGATTGGTTGAAAGATATCACCTTATCCTAATCATTTGACTATTACATCATTTTGGGGAGTTTCTATTGGTCAAATAATATAACAACTTTGGGGGTAGAACTTAACTTAACGAGCTGTCTCTCAATCGAGCTTATTTTATAAATCAAATGTAAGGAGTTGACCACTTGGGCTTTTTGTCATGAATTGGCCATTGTCCTGTCAAAGACTTCATATACAATAATTAAGGAGACATTCAACAGGTGTCTAATGGGTTAGTGAGGTAATGGGGTAGTGAGGTAAAAGTTCAGTCCAATGGTTTTATTGATTTGGCCTATATTCGTAAGTTATATTAATACTATATAACACGATAGGGGCTTAAGCCCCCTGTTCCCCCCCCTCCATGATGGCGCCGCCACTGCCTATACATCCGTAAATTATCACTGGAGTATTGCGATTGACTGCAGTAAATGGACCAGAGATTTTTTTCGTGGGTGGGGGGTGGTCAAGAATAAGGATTGCAATTAGATTTAATTAATTACATTTATTATACAAAAAAACTTATATAATATAAAAATAATATATAGAACATATAATATAAATAAATAAATAAAATATATAATAAGCCTATTGCCAGTTTTTCTGTTAATTTCAATAAACAATTTTTTCAAGTGTATTTCATTCTTAATTTTAATTCCTGTTTATATTTAACAACCCGAACTTCATAATTTAAATTCAACATTTAAATCATGTTTTCTGTATAACTGTATATCTGGAGATAAGATTTTTCTGTCAGTTCAAAACATAACATTAAATAGGTGAAATGAAATAAACAAAGTACAATATAGGCCTAATTGATATTTTGAGAACAAAACACTAAAATCGATAACAAGAAAGTTAGCAAATCAAGATTTGTAGACCCTTATACTGTACTACAGAACTTAGAATTAGACTATCGTTTAAATCGAACGGTGAAAATTGTCCTAAAATTTCGCCAGGTTATTTTAATGAGGAAACCAGACAGGAAGTGAGAAATGTTAACATATCGCAGTTGCACAGAAAAATTCAACTTGACGTAACATGCATGTGACGACGTTAGGAGAGGCTTTGTCGTTTGAGCTTGAAAAATTCAACTTGTCGTAAGAATCGTTACCGGCTTATTTTGTCTGCGGCCCAGCACGACCAAGACGCGGCTGTTTTTGTCCAACTTCTCGTAACAGTCGTAAGGATCGTAAGAATCGTATGAATCGTAAGAAATTCTTAATTTTACGTCGACAGGAAACCAGACTTAAGATGGCATTGAGTAGTATGGAAAATCATGAATTTAGATAATTTTTATGTTTAAAGATAATTTATTTAATTTGAGCCATTCACTAATTTTCATCAGTGCAATGTTTATAATATCATTGTTATTTAAAATAATACAATTTCTCGGTGTAGTTGAAAGTGTAGTGTCATCGACATAGAATGGTTTTAAATACATTACTAGCTTCGGAGATGTCGTTTACATATATGATAAAAAGAAGTGGGCCAAGTATCGACCCGATACTTTAATTGCTGCCGGCAAAAATTAAATTAAAAATACTTTTGTTTAGCTCATTATCATCTTGAGCATAAAGATGAATATAAACAGTGAGAAAAGTTTTTGTAAGCTCACTGAAAATGCCAAAGCCCATAGTATTAAATAAAAAATTCACTTTTATGCCCACTCCCAATTATGATGATTATTAGTTACAAAGCATTAAAATACTGAAACTTGATGTGGAATTATTAACAACTAATTAATGGGTCAACAGTCATATAATAATCAATTTAAATGTTTTCCTTCACAAGGCTCTGTTAATCACTGAGAGTACATACACCATAGGCAATTATCATGATACATTAGAGAGTGAGTAATTGTGGGAGAATTAATAGAGTATATTATTACTGTTATTAGTTTTAATCTGTTTTCTTATTAGTATGTGAGATTAATTCTTCATAAAAAAAAACAGCAAAAGGACAGAAGAGGCAGAAAAGTTTTGCTTTCTTGACAATACTCTGTACTGAAAGTGCATAAATCTTAGTCAGGCTATCATCGTGATACGTTAGGAAGAGGAATTATGGGAGAATTAATATATTATTACTGTCATTAGTTTCAATCTGTTTCCTTATTAGTATTTGAGATTTAATTCATCATAAAAAAAAACCAGTGAAAGAATAGAAGAGGCAGAAAAGTCAGAGGACAAGAACAGAATAGAAGCTTTATAATACAATATATTTCACCTATTATACAACCTACAGTACTAAAATGTTAAATGGATCATTATTTTTACAAAAAAAATCCAGAGTGCAGACACATAGAAGATGAAGTAAAGACAATTATACATATTAAATTGCTTTTGTTAATTCAATATTGCTCAGTAGCCTTGTAATGTCATTTATATTAAAATACTCTGAATAAGCATATGACAAGCATAGCTTATGGTTTCTAGAGTTTTTTATTCAATATTTTATTTAATTAGAATAAATACTCAGAGAGAACAAAAATATTTTGATCACTGTAAAAATGTTACTAAATGTATATGCAGTTGCTTCAAGGCAGAAGTGTTTTAGTTAAATTTACACACTCCCAGAAAGACTGAGAAAAGCCACTTCGTTCGAATGAAAAAGGCGTTTGTCCATACTGACCATTAAAGCGAAACACAGAAACAAAATTAACAAATTAAAATATTGTTTAGATTTTAAAAATAATAATATATATATAAAATATATGAAATATTTACAAAACTTTCATTGAAAAATAGACAGGTATATTATTATTACTACTCTTAAGACAATTTTCAATGTCCAGTATCCAAAAAGAATACCTTAGTAAAGCGCAAAATGGACAAACTCCTAATGAAATTTGGAGCACGAATCAGCAATCAAAAATTTTGATCAACTAATCAAAGGAAAAAAAATGGAATATCTTAATGTATTTCTGTGTACTGGCAGTTGCCATTACCAAGATCTGTATATCCCAGCAAAGATTTGCTTGAATCTGACATGGGCGTCCACATAAGATCAGGGATGCCTGTACTTCTGCTTGTTGGAATACATTTTAAAATTAAAAATGTTTGTATAATCTTTTAGTTCTCTGTAACTGTTTCAGATATTTCTATTGGTTATTCGCTTTGTCACTGTTAAATCTGTGTATGTGATTGGTGCTTGTATAGCATGCATGTTGGCGACAGTAGTGTTTTCTGCTATCTTCGATAAACCAACCCATACTTTATTTCATATTAACTTTGTATCAATGTATGAAATAATTAAATATGTTTACAGAAGTTACATTGAAAAATCATTCCTGCCAGAAATTTAAGGGAATATCGTTCTATAAGAGTTGTTGAATCAATCACTTGCAATAATATTGTTATCTATAAAAGTATAATTATGAAGGATAGAGGCTTAATTAAATTAATTTGTTGTCTTCCTAATAACTCTACATATTTATTTTTTTACACTGTACTCTAAAATATTTTGATAAACGTGATTGTTGGATTGACGTCATTCTGTTTTTTTGGGTTTTTTTTCATTTTGATTGTAGATTATACTGTAAAATCCAATCTGATGCTATTATGATTGCAATTACATTAATTTAAACTTGAATAAACAAAAACTACAGCAATTTCACATAATTTATTAGGATCTAATTTTCATTTAAAACATATATATTATGCAATATTTTCTTTAAAATATAATTTAAGCTTTATACAGTAATAGATTAGGTAGTAGTAAATCTTTATTATTTGCTTTAGAATTCAGTGTTAACAACTTAATTGTAATATTTAGACCCTGTGTCACATTTACACGATTGTGTAATATATTTACAAATGAGTGTCTTAATAAAACTCTTAATCATCTGTTATTACATCTCATCTCATCTATAGTTTGGTAAATATCATCATCACCCCCAATGGCTTGATATTGAGTCTCCTCTTCTGCTTTATATTCCAAGTACCCATCTTCATCCATACTGTGTCCTGGTGGAAGATTTGCTGTTCTTCTTTGCAGTTCCTTTTTCAGTCTGTACTCCCTACAGCAACACAACATTACAATCACAATAACGAATATGGATGCAATGTTCCCAGCAGTTAATATGTATTTGATGAAACTGTCTCCATGTGAAGAGTCATCCATTGGTATGACATTGTTTTCCACCATATCTAATTTGATAGAAATACTTAAATCTACCATTCCTTCCAATGTAATAATACAAGCAACATGTGTTCCATTTAGTTCTTTTGATACACTTTTCATCACAAGGAATTCTTGGTTGTCTACTGTGATGATTTCAAAATCCACCTCTTTCATTAGATCATTGATGGCAGTTGATCCAATGTACCAATTGATGTTTATTGTTGGTGGATAGCCTGTTGGGTCACACTTGAACATTACCATCTCATTCTCTGCTATTGCTTCTGGAGGATACTTAGTAATGGAAGCTGTTAAAGGAACAATTTCACAAGACCTCTTGTGTCCATTGAACACTGCAACACATTTAAACTTCGCAAAGTTGTCCTCTTGTAGATTCAGTGCCAGACTAAGATTGCCATCAATTCTTTCTGATGTGGACAGTAAGATGTCATTTCTGTACCACTGCAATGAGTCCTCAGGAAATGAAGAACACGTGACTGCATATCCAACAAGTGTGTTGACATACATGCAGGTAGGAAGGGGAAGTTGGGAAGAAGGGATAACAGTCAGTGCACTGCATTTAGTTCTATCTGAACCGTAGAAATTAGATACAATACAGCAATATATTGCACTATATTTCACTGACACTTTATGAATATTAATTTTTTCAATTAAAAATACATCGCTAGTATTTGAAATTAAAATTTATTGATTCTTCAACCAAGCATTCCAAACCTCCATCTCCTAAATTTTTGTAAACTTTAAGCATTTCAATATAATCCACAACATCAAAATATGATGAATTGGCCCAACAAGTTATTGTCAAGTTGAACCCCTCATAGACAGGATTTCCTGGAGAAATCTTGAAACCAAAATCATCAACAGACAAAAAGACAGAAGATTCAGAGCAACTAGATGTGATAGACATAAGGATGACCAGACACTTCACACAAGTTGTAATATTCATGGCTGGAAATATCCAATATTCTGAGAGTTGTCTTGCACTCTCAATGTGAAGCAGAATAAAATATGGACAATAGCTGCCTTGTTGGAAACCTCAAACATCAACACAATACTAAATATGTTATAATACGAACAAGCATTATAAAGTAAGTGTACAAAAACTTTGTATCTCAGTTTTTATGGGACTTTCTATAGCACTTAATACAACAATAATCAAAAAGAAATCTAAAATTCCAATTATGCACATATTGTACTTTATAATGTATTCAGATTGTGCATTATTGTTCATATTAATGGGAAAGTTAAAGATTAATCATCTCATCAAAAGTAGTTCATTCTTTTATATCACATTTCCAAAAATGTCTCAATGCACTTTACAACAAAGAGCAACAAGTAATATTGACTTAAACACTACAACCATTTTTATACATGATTAAATATTTATATACTTATATCATTAAATTACTAGACCAATATAATGATATACAGCTGTTGTAAACTAGATTTAGCAGGCATCCCATCACCTCATTGGTTCAATAGAATTCAACAATTATTAAGTGAGAAAATGGGCAAACCCCTAGTGAAACTTAGAGCACTAAATTAAATTAAGGATTGGAAAAAATCAACTAGCAGGTAGTCCCTGTGATTCTTTGAATAAAATCTTGCATTTTTAAAAGCTCTTTTTTTTTCGAATTTCTATTTGTGGTTTTAACTTTCGTTCAACTTTACTTTCAGTACGAAATATGCAACGCCACAAACGCATAACTACATTATGCTTCATTATATGAACTTTGAGAGTAGAACTCCAACAATTGATTAAGGGTGGTCAAAAAATCATTTCAGAGTTGGTAATACATTTTGAAAAGTGTGACAAAATGTAAAGTAATTAGGACAAAGGGTCAAAGCCAAATGTTTTCCCTTCTGTATAATGTCAACCACTGACTGTAGAGCTTTATCTTTGTCGATTTGCTCAGAACATTTTGTTTCATTTGCTTTACATTCTGTTAAAAATTAAGGGAAAATGCATTTTATGACCTCTAAAACATGTTACAAGGCATATGTCTATCTCTAGAATAGAATTCAACAATTATTAAGTGGGAAAATGGACAAACCCCTAGTGAAATTTAGAGCACTAAACTGAATTTAGGATTGGGGAAAATTAACTAGCATTTGAGAGAGGGAGTTAATGTAATTCTTAAATAAAATCTTGCATTTTCAAAAGCTCTTTTTGGAAATTTCTATTTCTAGTTTTAACTTTGCTTCAACTTGACTTTAAGTACGAACCACATGTACCACCACAAAACGCATAACTAAATCATGTTTCATCATATGTAAAATAATTAGGACAAAGGGTCAAATGTTACCCCTTCTATATAATAGCAACCACTGACTATAGAGCTTTATCTTTGTCGATTTGCTCAGAACAAGGCATATGTCTATCTCTATACACACTACATATTATATTAATATTGATTATTTCAAAAATATACTTGAACTGATGCCTTGGTATATTATTCATTAGACAGTTCACATATTGAGAGTACAGTACGTATATGCAAAGTGACCACAGTGACATACAATAATAGATTTAGGTAGTAGTAAGAAATATTTTATTATTTCTTATAATTTAGTATTTAGTGTTAACAACTTAATTGTAATAATTCTACCTTAGTTATTTAGTTGACAACTTAATTGTAATAATTATAATTTAGTTACTTAGTATCAAATTTACACGTTATACCATATTTACAATATTGTGTAATATGTTTACACCTTAGTGTAACAATTATCTGGTATTACATCCTACTTCTTTACACCTCAGTGTTCTCATCAATTGCTTGGTAATTATCATCATCATTGATGGCTTGATGTTGAGTCTCCTCTTCTACTTTATATTCCAAGTAACCATTTTCATCCAACCTGTGTCCTGGTGGAATATTTGATGTTCTTTGCTGTTTCATTTTACAGCAACACAACATCATTACAATCATAATGACAGATATGGATACAATGTTCCCAGCAGTTAATATATATTTGATGAAACTGTCTCCATGTGGACTGTCATCTATTGGAACGACATTGTATTGCTCCGGATTCATAGTCTCTTTTTCCAAGATATCTAACTTCATAGAAACACTTAAGTCTACCATTCCTTCCAATGTAATAATACAAGCAACATGTGTGCCATTTAGTTCTTTTGTTACACTTTTTATCACAAAGAATTCTTGGTTCTTTATTGTGATGATGTTGAACTCCACCTCTTTCATTAGATCACTGATGACAGTTGATCCAATGTACCAACTGATGTTTATTGTTGGTGAATAGCCTGTTGGATCACACTTGAACATTACCATCTCATTCTCTGCTATGGCTTCTGGAGGATGTTTAGTGATGGAAGCTGTTAAAGGAACAATCTCACAAGATCTCTGGTGTCCATTGAACACTGCAGTACATTTAAACATTGCAAAGTTGTCCTCTTGCAGATTCAGTGATAGACTAACATTGTCATCAATTTTTTTGGATGTGGATTGTAAGATGTCATTTCTGTACCACTGCAATGAGTCCTCAGGAAATGAAGAACATGTGATAGCCTGTTCAACAATTGTGTATATGCAGGTAGGAAGGGGAAGTTGGCTGGAAGGAATAACAGTCAGAAAAATGTATGCTTCATGAATCCATGGCTTTACACGACACACACACATTCCACTATGTCTGACTGACACATTAGGAATATTGACTGTATGAAATGATAATCCATGGCTGGTTGAATGTAATTTCTGTTTCACTTTGAATAATATTGTAACATTTTCAGTTTTTGAAGGATAACATATGACCTCTTTTACGTAATCATTATAATCAGAAAAATCAAAATTTGATAAATTGGCCCAACAAGTTATAGCGATGCTGAACCCTTCATAAACTACATTTCCTGGTGAAATCTCTAAACGAATATTACTAGGTGACAAAGAGACAGCAGAAGAAGCAGAGCAACAAGATATGAAAGATACAAAGATGATCAGAAACTTCACAAAACTTGTAATATTCATCACTGGAAATATAACTGTGAAGCAGAATGCAATTTTCAACAATACTTTCCTTGATACAGATTGTGCAAACATCAGCACAACACTAATTATTTAAGCATAAGCATAATTATTATAAACTAATTGTTTAAAACTTGACTTTGTAGCTCAGTTTTTATGTGAGTTTCTGTAGCATTAAAATATATATGATTCAAAAATAAATTTGCAATTCCAAATTCTTTTTACATTTGTGTTTGTAGTATAATTACAATCTACTTTATAAAGTGTATGTATTATAAATGTATTACTGTACATTAATGGGAGGGTTAAAATCATCCTATTACATTAACTTTCTAATTTATTAATCCAAAAGTAATTTTTTAATTCCCTGATTTAAAAACACTCTCTACTTAAAATTATTATTTGATATTATTTGAGCATTTTTAAAACTTTCTACCTTTACAGAATTCTGTACAACCATTTTTTCTGCATGATTTATTTGTCATAAAATTATGCGACCAATAATTGTTCTTACGGCTTTATCCAAATTGTAAACAAATATAATTGTAAAAACCTTGGTTGTAAAACTATGTTCCCAAGTTCTGTCTCAGACTAAGATTGCCTTAAATTGTCAATGCAATCCTCAAGAAATGGAGAACATACAACTGCATATCCGGCATGTTTGTTGACATATATGCAGACAGGTTGGGAAAGTTGGCTAGAAGGAATAATAGCCAGAGAACTGTTCATAGGTTTACATAAATGACATGTATACCTTCCACTATCTTTGACTGACACGTTTAGAATGTAAATTCATTAGAATTTACAACCCATCACTATTTCTCAAACATGAATTTTGTTAAATTACTGTGTTCTACCAAGGCAATTCAACAAAAGAGCACACATCACGGGACATCAAAGGTTATAACTCTGGCATCAACATTCTAGGCGCCACGTGTCCCTACAAGCTGAATGTCACAAAAACTGTAGCAACCAGACCATATTAACTGTCAACGCGTGACGAATTACCCACGTGCGTGTTAGTTGCCATGATAATCGCACGTCGTGCGGTGATTACAAAGGCCTAATGATACTTTTCACTAACATTAGACTGAAAATATATTAATTATTTCAACATTAATTTTACCGATGTTGTGGTGTATTGTCGTTCATGAGACTCATTTCACAGAAAAAATGAATGAATTTTCTGTATCTACTCAAATGTTCGTTTTGTCAAAATGACACTTTAATGTTATATATAAGAACATGAAAATTAATTTTTTTAATTGCTATAACTTTTCATTTTGTTAGTCAATTTTCACGAATCAAATTGTAGGTTATAGAAGTATTTAACAAGCTTGTGGTCAAAATAAATCAGATGTAAAAGACATTGCAAAGTACCCAAAATTAATAAAATAGTAACTAACACCACAAAACATAGACTAATAATTGACGGCTGTAATCGCTAGTATCGGATTGTCGATGCCACAGTAAAGTTCAAATGACTGTATGCATGCGCTATGTTTTAGAGCAGAGATGTGCGTCTTTTTGTTGAATTGCCTTGATTCTACAAATAATTGGTTGATTTTTTAGAACAAGTGACCAACAAGAATATTGTCACATTGGTTCCTTCATAGACTACATTTCCCGGAGAAAGTGATGAAGACACAACAGAAGCAGAGCAACGAAATATGAAAAAATGTAAGGATGATGATGACCAGAGCAGACACTCCTCAAAAGTTGTAATATTCATCGCTGGAAATGCGGTAAATGTTCGACTTGGAGCAGCAGCGTTTTTAAAAGTTTAGGAAATTTCAGTGCTGCATATTCGACGGCACTTATAAATAATATTGGCAAGTCGCTTTACATGCCTGTTCCCATGTTACCTATCTCACATATTCCCGTAGTTAAATAAAAAAAATTAAACTGAGCATAAGCTGTATAAAAGCAGTGCATAAATAAATTTGAAAGCACACTAGAAATGCCCTCAGTATTAAATCAAATATTTACTTTTATGCCCACACCCTGATTATGATGACAATTACTGTAGTTACAAAGCACCAAACTACTGAAACTTGATGTGCAATTAACAACTAATAAAAGGGTCAACAGTGAAATAATTACTATCAAATTTTTTTTTGACAATGCTCTGAGAGTGCATAAATCTTAGACTATTATCATGATACATGTAAGAGCGAGGAATTTATGGGAGCATTTGCGGTATCCGCTGCTACTTTGGGAATCAGATTTAACACTAGTCACTAAGCACATCTTGCTAGTCTAGTGGTTATGGCACCAAGCTAGTTATCTGGAGGTCGTAGGTTCGATTCCCACCTGAATCACTTGCAAATTTTTTTCGCAAGTATTTGGGGACGTATTGAGTATTCGGTACGATAACACATTAGTTAAGGCAAAACGTCACTCCTACAATTATGGGAGAATTATTTATTATTACTGTCATTAGTTTTTAATCCATTTCCTTATTAGTATTTGAGACCTAATTCTTCATATTATATAAACTGCACTAAAATAAAAAAACTAAAAAAACAGAAGAGGCAGGAAACTGAGACGAGGAAATTTGACCACATTACTCCAATTCTACAACAATTGCACTGGCTGCCTGTGTATTATAGGGTCGTTTTTAAGATCCTTTTAATCACGTATAAAATGCTAAACGGTGAAGGTCCAGAGTATTTACGTAGTCTCTTGGTGTGGCATGTGCCATCACGAAATC
>NW_022701819.1:0-970 GCF_011630105.1 Anneissia japonica | reverse complement strand
ATAAATCAGTGCAAAAACCGAGTATTAAATAAATTGAAATAATTGAGTAAATAAACTGAAATACGACATCCAAAACAACAGTACCAAGAACGAATAAGTTAATTGAAATACGCCGCAATTAACGCACTACATTCACTGAGAGACGCGCTTGGCGTTCCATAGAAATGACCGGCGGCTCAACTTGTCGGCGGCTCAACCGGTCATAATCCGGCCTAGCTAGACCTAGGCCTGCGTTCGTTCGAGCGAGACCTAGTACTAGTAGGCCTATGCGTTGGACATTCCCTAGATATGCCTTGCTTGGGAATCCAGCATAGATAGGCCTACCTAAACTACTAACTAAGGGTTCATGTCAGATACTGTAGGCCTTGTAGGAAATAAAGCAACTTAGGCCTATGCCTGGTCACGTTTACTGATTTTTTTTTTTCTCAAAATTTCAGAAACGCTAAAAAAAATGCCCCAAAAAATAAGCTCAATTCTTTGCAAAAATGACTGGTCATCCTGGCGTAAGACGAATGCCCAACGATTCAAAAAGCCATTCGTGCTGATTTTCCAACTAGGCCTAGCGTCCATCCATACTGTAGGCTAAATGTATTTTAATGAATGCGCTGTTTTGTTTTTTGGGCTGTCTGTATCAATAATTTTTTTTTGAATGATAGGTGACCATGAATTTTCATCTTAATAAAAAAAAAGCATGCAAGAGTTTAAGTCTAGAGGTTGGTTGGTTGGTTGGTGGGGATCAAGGAAAAACCTACGTACCTATGCTTCTTGTTTCTTGAAGTTTTTTTTTTAAATTTCTAATGCTTTGTGAAGGAGAAGGCATGACAATCTGGTCAAATTACTTTTATATTCTTGTATTTGTACTTTTATTTATACTTGTGTTTTTGTTACTACTAGTACAATGGCTAGGTGAATTTTTTTGTTAAAAAGAATACATTTATTTTCTTTACCAGGTTCCCCAAATTTCCAGATT
>NW_022701818.1:0-1098 GCF_011630105.1 Anneissia japonica | reverse complement strand
CGTAGTTGGCTATTTTTGTCAAGGCGGTACCAAGGTTTGCCCGAAGAAGAGTACAATATCCCCGAGGGAGAGGGGTCTACTCCCCGACGAGAGCGCAAGTGGGTGTGGCGGTCGGGCATAGTCTCAAAGTCTACTAATATGTAAACATTATGTTAATTATATCTTTTTTTTTTCTTTTTTCGACGAAGTGTGTTTTTCTCCTCAACGGGGGCTCCCTGCTAACCACCCCTCACTGACGCCACCCCTCGTGCTAGTTAATACGTGTACGCAGTACCATACATATCAGGTAACGGTATGTTTTTCCTCAATACTCATGACATTGTTGTGTTTTAGTTATAATACAAGTCGATGTTATCAAGTGATGATTGAAAGTATACTCCTATCTTGTATTATTTTGATTGGATCTGTCATTGTGAAACTTCCCATTTCAATCCATAGTTCATTAAATAGGTTATATTCACAGTTCTCAATCTTGGGTCTACTGATCCCTTGGAGGTCGGCAGGCGCCTTCAGGTGTCAGTAGATTGTCAAGGCATCAGCAAGGGAATCAGTGAAATGCAAGAAGGAGGCTCAGTAACACAAAAAGGGGACTTTGGTGATTAGTTATGTTCTATGTAATTTGAAAGATCATGAAAAACATATTTTTTATATTTAAAATACTGTGTGATAGTACTATTTCAGAACATCTGTAGTTACCATATACTATGAAATTTGCTCACATCAGTCTCAACAACCATGATATGAGGGATAGGCCTAAGAGTATATCTTGGTTAGGATTGGGAGGTGAGCAAATTTAGGTTGAATCACATCATATAATAAGAACAATTAGATAAACACTTTAAAATATGAGACTGCACATTTTTAAAATCTGCTAACCTCAACCCTATCCAATGTGGCGCGAAGGTGGGTGTGACTGTCATGTTGACCAATTCTTACACACGCCCTAGATATATAATGACCGACGGTTGGTAACAATATTAATTAAGCATGATTGATAAACTGGTAGCTAATATGAACTGTTTCTTATATTTATTTTTTGGTGTGGTTTGCCGCTCTAATATTTAAGTATCAGAGTTATGATCACAATTTAAATAATTA
>NW_022701817.1:0-1266 GCF_011630105.1 Anneissia japonica | reverse complement strand
CGTGTGTTTCGGTACGATAACAAAAGAATATAGGAAACGAATACCATGTATAGACTTTAGAAACACTTTATTGGAGAAAATCAATATTTCGGCCTATCCTCAGGTCTTTATCAGATAGCACATAGATAGATGGAACAACTAAAGAAGGAGATACGCAGCTGCATATTATTATTCAAGTAGTTCCGCTTTCATGTTGTTTTAAGTAATTTATTTTACTTTAAAAACTGTAACTCGCTATGAATGGCATACTCGGTGGCATAGCCTATCTGTACGTAAGTTCTGTAGTTCCATGTCTAGGAGGAACTACCGTAATGTATTCGAGTTATCACTCAAGTGCTTCCAAAATTCTTGCACAGATATGAAATAATTAGTCACATATATCCTCATGCGAACACAAATCTTTAACGAAAATTCAATATATTTCGATCCTTTTGTTCATTCATTCAAACCTTACTTGCCACGGTGAGGTGTGTGCGAAATAGGCGGCTGGAAAAGCAGATCAAAAGATCTACAAAGAGCTGAAGTAAATTTTAATCTATTAAACAATTGCCAACACTCCTAATTTTATACACTTTGTTGTCATAAACAAATATAAACATAAACCTTAGCTTCTGTGGTGAGGTGTGTGCAAAAACGTGAATTTAGGTGGCTGGAAAAGCTGAACAAAAGATCGGAAAAAGCTGAAGTAGGTTTTAATTTATTATTGATAGGCCTATGTACAATGCGACTTCTTCCAATGTAATTAAATTCTGTTTCTCGCCCATACAGGGTGCGTGATTAAATTATTTTACATAGGCCTACATCGCAGTGGTAGATCCAGCAGTCGTACCTAGGGGGAGGGCGCACGGTCAGGTAGTTAAAAATCACCTAAAATCACCATATTTTGCGAATTAGCGCCCCCACTTCACATTCGCCTCCCTTCCCCCATCAGCCCTCCCCATTTCAAGACCTCTAGATACGCCACTGGGATCCAGGAATTGTTTTGAAAAAAAGGGGGCCCAGGGAGAGACTTTCACAGATGGAGGGTCTATACCACCTCAACTAAGACAATATTATTATTATGGCATCTAGATGGCCGGAAATGGCACACTCATAGGCCTACTTAAACTTCGAAAATAATGTTCATTTTTTTCACTTTTTGGGGGGAGGGGTGATAGTGGTTGCGGGCAATAGGGGTTGCGGGCGACTGGTCCATCTTGAAACCAAGGTAATTCAACAAAAGGACGCACATCTCGGGACATCAAAGGTTATAACTCTGGCATCGAC
>NW_022701816.1:0-1322 GCF_011630105.1 Anneissia japonica | reverse complement strand
GGAACGATACAGGAACTGTCATTCACCAATCAAATGGAGAGGGCGCTACAAGAACGTGAACTTTTTATCTACTGATAATTTTTTTGAGAAAAACGTATCCCCCCCCACCCCAATCCTTTGGACGCTCTGCCAAATGAGCTATAAAGTGGTATACACACTTGGATTTTCCCATTAAGACATGTTAATCTGATGGTATTCAGTGATACACGATTAATACTGTTAAATTACATCATTTTACCTACTGTAATTCAATATCCAATAAATCATATACAACAACACAATGGCAATTACAATAAAGTAGCATAGGCTTCAACATACTGTATTTCAAATTTATTACACAACAAATATAATAAATTATATTCACTAGAATAAACCAAATATTTTACTATAATATTAACATAATTTACAAATATGTAAATATTGTTTAATATAGTTAATAGGCATTTTTAAAATTATCTATTGTGTTAGGGGTCGTTCACAATTATGTAAGAGTGTACAAATGTGTCTAGCATGCCCTCCCCCTAACGTACTGTTTGCACACTTGTGAAGATGTTGATAATACTGAACAACACCTAAATGTCTAGTACTGAGGAAAAATGCACATTATTAATGGCAACAAGGTTACAGATTGTGCATGTCATGTCTAAACACAAAGTGCCTATAATTACATTTCATAAATGAAAATAATACAACTATAAAATATTCAAATAACAAATATTCATAACATAATATTCATAATTATACAAACTAATTATTTAATAATTAAAATTAATGACAGAAGTACTTATATGAGAACAATTATCGATAAATAAATTATTTTATAATTTTATGAATTATTTCTTATTTTTCATAATCCAAAATGGTACAGTTATATCATATTCAAATAATAATGTATTCATGACATGTATTCATATATAATTTATACAAACTGTTAATTTATAATCCATCATTTTCAGGCTTTATGAATATTCAAATTGATAAATAATCCGAGACCTTTAGACCACCTTGCGACCAAGTTGGGATGCATCTCGGATTTGTATCATGATATATTTTCTTAAATTTATTGCAAAAATTTTGCTATTAATTAATTGCAAAATGTGCAATTAATTGTTAATAAATGCATATAATTAATTAATAATAGAATCTTCAAATTTATTGGAATAGGAAAAAGCATTTAAGGTTGATCTCATATTTGATAACTTTATTCAATTTATGTATTTTGAATTATATTATAAAATTATTAAACTAAAACATGAAATTACGAAGCATTGCAATTGATTAAATTAATGTTCAATAACTTATAACCATAGGCCTACATAGAC
>NW_022701815.1:212-570 GCF_011630105.1 Anneissia japonica | reverse complement strand
TTTTAGGAAATTGGGCCATGTTAACAAGAAATGCGCGCAAAATTTGAGGTTTTTAGGCACTTTCAGGGGATGAAAGGGAATTTTATAAAGGGGGGGGGGGGAAGATTTTTCAAAGATAGATATTTTCTCCTTGTCCCCCAGTGGTTACGCCATAGGGCAGCCAAAGGAGTTATGACAGTTTTTGAAGTGGAGAAGGGGTTGCATGGGTGTTGTGAGTCTGGTCATTATGGTATCTTCCTTTTTATTTTTGTCTTTATTTTTCTCTTCTCTTTTTCTTTCCTTTTCTTTTCCTCTTCTTTCTCTTTCCCTCCCTCTCCCCTCTTTCTTTTCTCTTATTACCCAGCCCGGTACGACGGCT
>NW_022701815.1:0-180 GCF_011630105.1 Anneissia japonica | reverse complement strand
CCCCCCCCGCGCCTGTTACGACACTGGCTAACACGCCAATCATCCCCCCAATGAAAAATATTTTTCTACGCCACTGCTCAAAATCTGCTTCCTTGTTGCAATTCTGCCCTGGAAAGTGCCACCGGAATGACTACATTACTTTGGACAACTACCTTGATCTTACAGTTTGTATTTTTTGAG
>NW_022701814.1:0-1707 GCF_011630105.1 Anneissia japonica | reverse complement strand
TATACACGCACATACACACACACACACACACACATATATATATATATATGTATATATATATATATATAATGAATCACTTTCATTAAGTACATTATATATATATATATATATTTTATATATATACGGTATATATTAAAATACGTTGATCCTTCGCCAAGTGAAGGAAGATGCGCTCTCCAGATGATGAAATGGCGTTGCCATCTCTACCGTACACACAGAGGTATCTTGGTGCCAGTATGCTGGGCTAGCTCCGGTAGCTGTCACCTAAGAAAATCCTGCAAAATAACTACCGTGCATTATAAATGTAATCATTTATGGAGCATTTAAAGAGGTATGTCCTAAAGATTTTACTGATTCACGAACAATTGTCAAGGCTAACAAATTAATCAGGGCTCGCAGAATCGCCTGCCCGATGTCCCAGGGCAACCAAATATCTGCGTCGGGCAACCAAAAATAGGGTGTGTCCCGACGGGCAACCTCTTTAACATCTTTTTGTAACATAATATTCTGTTAAAATATTAATAAAATATTCATAATTATCACAGGGTTTCTGACCTCGCCGGTCATCCCTGTCCGGCTCTCAAATTTCCGACCGGCATCTGAACTGCGCCATTTTTTACAAAGACTTTTTCAACCTTAGAAACAAAATTAAACACAAAATACTTTGCTAAAAAAGCAAGGGCTTTTAACTGTAAACGCCCTATTCATTGAGAAAATAACAGTAGAAGTACACGTCCCCATGGTTACGTTGATTTTTAATTAAGAGTCTTGCAGTAGATAGGCCAACAATATACTCATTTATACAGAATGAGTGTGCACGTCTTTGAAAAAAAAAAGTTTAACAACTGTTATAACACACAACAGAAAGCAAACATAAACGCCATAGTAACAGCAAAGTTAATGATTTTATTATGATGATCAATGACTAAATTAAAATGACATGTAAGAAGTGAACGTACAAAAAAGCAACACTTCGCTAAAATACAGCCGAACTAATGAAACCATGGCACATGTTGGTATCGCTGAGCAAGGCAGTCGGCTATTCCCTCCTTGGGGAGCAGCAGCCGTTTACATTCCTGAAGGCGGCGTTCAAAGAATCAGATCAGACACTAGCGCGTCTACATTCCTGAGTTGGCGGCGTTTAAAGAATAAGACTACTGTATGTGACTGACCTTGTGTCTGCTTCTCCCATGCTTCTCCTGATCGTGGGTACCTACTTGTGTGGGAACTTTTCTCACTCTAATTTACTGTTACTAGGCAATTTGCAGTAATGCCAACTGGTGGTATACCGTCGGTATATGCTATTTCAAACAGTTTCCTTCCGTTCATGACAAAGTAAGAGCATCAATACAAAACTAAGTGAATTAATTTTATTTCTGAACGGGACCGGTAGCGGCAGGATTTGGCTGATGGGGGTATGATGTCTCCGACCATGGAGGTATTATTGAGAAGGAGATCACTCGGCAAAGCTACGCGCACGCAGCGCTATGCAAATGAACCAAGATCAAAGTTGCCGCAGCGCGTAAAGAACGTTTGCGCGATGCCTTTGAAGTCCCATGTGTTCCCCGCCATCAAATTTTCAACAGGCAAAAGAATTGAACATGACGAAATGGAGAGCACATTCTTTTCTCAATGCGCACTCCATACTGTCAATCACTATGGCTGCGCAATCTTTTTTATTTTGAAGCTGATACATTCATCTCTCAT
>NW_022701813.1:0-1475 GCF_011630105.1 Anneissia japonica | reverse complement strand
TGTATGTATATATGCATACCTACACAGATACTCTACTTTAATAGGTATAGATATAAGCTGAAATGTTAATATTCCTTATTTATTATCCATAATTGTACAGATATTTCTATTTCGTAGAATGACCCACATAGCTTTTATAAAATAAGGCTTGCCGTTGGTTGTTCAAAATTGTGCTGTAGAAAATCCACTGTGTTGTACATATAGATGATACCCTTGAAGTAAATAATTTCTACCAGAAACATATTGGACATATTGATAAATACCAGTAATTTATGAATTTCATTTTATTTAAATGACATTAAATGAAGCTTTTCAGTACTTTTTATTGTTGGTGTATATATAAAATTCATCAGTAGATTTTTATGTGTATATTTTGTTTATACTAAATATGTTTTAAAGTAATTATTTTCAAGATACCCATATACCGTAAAACCTCGAATAGAAGCCCAATGGGCTTAATCTCGGGAAGAAGCCCATTTCGAATTGAAGCTCTCTCTTAGTACTTACTAATATACATATACTGTACATGAATTTCAAAGAAACAAAATAAATTAAAAACACACTTGGTTCATACAATAGTTTATGTCATTTAATGCCGGTTAATACACTCCATAATACAGATTGATGTTACAGTGCTACTATTTATTGTTATAGTAGTAATTCCCAAAATTTATAGCATTCATTTTGTAAAAAAGCCCCCCTTTTACTTTGCAAAAATAGCCTCGAAAAGAAGCCCATCCAAAGTTGGCAAAAAAAGCACAGGGCTTCAATTAGAGGTTTTACAGTAAAGTTATGATGTGCCTATATATGGTCATGATGTGATGTCATCAATGACCATATTTATATAAATATTATATATATATATATGTGTATATAAATATATATATATATATATATATATATATATATATATATGCACTACATATATATATTATGTTTTTGTTAGTATTTATTTTAATTATTTATATATTAAGATTATTTTCTGTGCCAGTTTGCATTCATTTTTCTTGCAATTTCAAACTTCAAAGAATTTTATATGATGTACATTGTTTCTACACATTGGTTTATTGTGAAAATCTATACATATCTATTTCAAACTGTATTAAAGTTTAAAACTGTAAGAATGATATATAGTGGTTCAGAAGCTTTGTGGTTAAGATGTTTGCCTTCCAATTGCAGCATCCTTGGTTTGTAACTCCTGCAAATACCAACATTTTTTCTATGAATAAATAACAGCTCTGCTGTGTGATTTTTTTTGCCCATGCTATTCGTTTTTATCTGACAAGGTACATTTGATTTGCTCATGGGTATCGTGTGACATCATATTTCCCATATATAGAAGTGATAAGACATTATATCCATATATGGACAAATCACAATTTTTTAAATAAATATATAATAGCCTTGCTCTATTCATTTTTATGACAAAAATACTGTACCTTTGATTTGCCCATATATGGGTATGGTGTGACATC
>NW_022701812.1:0-952 GCF_011630105.1 Anneissia japonica | reverse complement strand
AGTAACGGCGGTTGGTCAAATAGGAGTCGGGTGGATTCATTGCGTTGAAGTGGGGTGAAGTCATTCCTAATAGTTCTAGATAAGGACGTGATGGAGGGGTGAAAATCAAGGATGAGGGGAATGCGATTGCATGTGGGGCGGATTTTAGGAGATAAGAGGTCTTGCCGTGAACGTTCTGCTGCCTTAGTAATTTGGGATTTAATGAGGTTAAGAGGATAGCCACGACTGAGAAAAAATCCTGCTAGGTTGTTAACATGGAAATTGTAATCATTAATGTCTGAGCATATCCGTTTGATTCGGAGGCATTGGCTGAAGATTATAGACTTTTTCAGACCTAATGGATGTGAGCTGTGAAAGTTTAAGTATGCGTGACTGTCTGTGGATTTAGAGTGCAAAGATGTGGAGATACGATTGTTATTGATGGTAACTGCTACATCCAGGAAAGGTACGGATGTATGAGAATATTCAAATGTGAACTTAATATAAGGGTGAAAGTTGTTCACATGATCCATAAATGTCTTAAGGTTGTATTCTCCGTGTGGCCAAATTATGAAAATTTCGTCAATGTAACGTCGGTAGAACAGAGGTTTAAGAGGGAATGAAGCAATGAGTTTGGATTCAAGAATGGACATAAAAATATTGGCATAATTCGGAGCCATTTTGGTTCCCATTGCAGTGCCCTTAATTTGGAGGTAGTGTTTATTATTGAAAGTGAAATTATATGTATATATATATTATTGAGTAAGTGTGAAAATATTCATAGTCTTGTAGTTCAGCAGGAGTCCTTATTGGTTAAGTTGAACCTGCAAAAATGCAACTTAAAAATGTATGTAGACCGATTACCCTAGCAACAATGTAACGATTCTTTTAAACAAGCTTTAATAATCTAATATACACACTGTGATTGAAACGATAATTGGCCTCAGTGGTCATGTTTAAATATATATATATA
>NW_022701811.1:0-794 GCF_011630105.1 Anneissia japonica | reverse complement strand
TTGATCTTATTTTAATTACCTTTTTAGACAATTATGTTATAATGAATTTTTTTCTGATTTTTTTTTCTTTAATGATGAAATACTGATGTTTAAATAATGATGTTTAATTACCATTTTAAATATTTTTTTCTCATATTGGAAAACTATTATTATTACAGTGTTAAACTTGATTTCTCTGCTGTAACACAATTTGGTTATAACTGATTTGATGATATTTATATGATGATTAATGTGGCTAGTTTGATATTCATATTTTCAAATGTATTATTAGCTGAATACATCATGTACGTTCTATTATTGTTGAGGTACTGGTTAATTTTTTTTGTTGGTGAGGATATTTCTAAAAGCTATGATATGTAGTTTAATTTATGATTCCTGATTTTACTGTGATAATTTGATATGTTTTTTGTTATGCCTTCATTTTTGTTGGAGTATTCTACTGTAATGTAATGCAGATAATTTGTTTTTCTTTAAATTTTTTTTCTCTTATTGTTAGTCCGTCGAGGACGACGTTTCTCAATGGAGGGAGTAGATGTAGTCAGTATACTGAACGTCTACTTGTTTTAATTATTATACCTTCTTTATATAATGTTCTTTGTTCTAGTTCTAGCATAGCCTTCCTTTGTCTAGTTTTAATTAATAGCACCTTACCATAACCTGTATCCCTTCCACCCCCTGTAGTCAACCCTTTTTACACGTCCTGCAATAATGTTAATCCCTTAAGCCCAGATGGTAAACCATTCTTGTAGATAAGATAACTCTTCTATTTAAGTGCCTGCTTTTGTACATCCAGT
>NW_022701810.1:0-1618 GCF_011630105.1 Anneissia japonica | reverse complement strand
CTTAAAAATAAAACCACATGTTAATGGCATATGTAAATCACTTATGAGATTTATTCATCACATTAATCCGTCTTTAGAGGTATTTGAAGATGAGCATTTTATTAAACTTACAAGAATAATTTATAACATGAACCTGCCATCAGTTACAGCACCTCATTTTATAAGTTTATGTAACCAAATGTCATCTGAAGAAAAAGGCAAAATGCTCGCTCACATACTGTTTGCTATACGAGCTGATATTTATGTGTTAAAAAATATTATCCCTAAAGTATGTGCTGATGATGATATTAAAAACCTAATAGCTGAATATCAGAAACTTGATTTGAATTATGATATTATAGATTATGCAGTATTTAAGAAAAGTTCAATTACTGCTTTGCTTTTAGTTCATCTTTTGACCAGTTCACCAAAACTTAAAAATCTGAGCTTAATTCATTGTATTACAGGTGATATTATGAATGATATGATCAGAGAGCTTTCAAGTAGAGGGATCAAGTTAGGATTAGAGTCTCTTGATATAGATGGTAATAATCTCAGTACAATTAATGGTGCTTCACTGGCTTCTTTAATGTCAGTTACTCCACAACTGAATGACCTTAATTTGAGCAATTGTAGTTTAACAGGAGATATTATGAATGATATGATCAGAGAGCTTTCAAGTAGAGGGATCAAGTTAGGATTACAGTTTCTTTATATTGATGGTAATAATCTCAGTACGATTAATGGTGCTTCACTGGCTTCTTTGATGTTAATTACTCCACAACTGGACGAGGTTAAATTGAGCAACTGTAGTTTAACAGGTGATATTATGAATGATATGATCAGAGAGCTTTTAAGTGGACGGGTCAAGTTAAAATTAAAGAATCTTCATATCGATGGTAATAATCTCAGTATGATTAATGGTGCTTCACTGGCTTCTTTAATGTTAATTACTCCACAACTAAGTAAGCTTAAATTGAGCAACTGTAGTTTAACAGGTGATATTATGAATGATATGATTAGAGAGCTTTCAAGTGAAGGGGTCAATTTAAGATTACAGTGTCTTTATATTGATGATAATAATCTCAGTATGATTAATGGTGCTTCACTGGCTTCTTTAATGTTAATTACTCCACAACTGGACGAGGTTAAATTGAGCAACTGTAGTTTAACAGGTGATATTATGAATGATATGACCAGAGAGCTTTCAGGTAAAGGGATTAAGTTAGCATTTAAATCTCTTTATATTGATGGTAATAATCTCAGTATGATTGATCTTGCTACACTGGCTCCTTTAATGCCAATTGCTGAACAACTGTCTCAGCTTAAATTGAGCAACTGTAGTTTAATAGGCGATATTATGAATATGATATGATCAGAGAGCTTTCAACTGGAGTGATCAAGTTAGGATTACAGCTTTGTTATATATTAATGGTATTAACCTCAGTTATGATTAACGGTGCTTCACTGGCTTCGTTAATTACTCCAAAACTTATTCAACTTACGTTGAGTAACTGTAGTTTAACGGGCGATATTATAAATACTATGAAGGTATCAAATTAGAATTTGTGTCTGTGTTTTCAATGAAAATAATCTTAAAATGATTAATGGTTTTTTACTGGCTTCTTTAATGCAAATT
>NW_022701809.1:0-1488 GCF_011630105.1 Anneissia japonica | reverse complement strand
TAATGGTGGAGCCCGTGGATATGGCAATGCTGTTCCTTGCTGTGCTCCTAATTGCTGGTGGAACCATGGAGGAACCGGTGACGGAGCATGTGGATAAGTCAATGCTGGTCCTGATTGCTGAGTAAATAATGGCATCTGTTCTTTATTTTGTAAATCTGACTTTTCTTCAACATCTGGCCCGGTATTGCCTCCTTCCTTGCTTTCCTTACTTACATCGGGTGTTTCATCCTCCAAATTCAATGAATCTTTATTAACTTCTTTAATTGTGTTACCATTGGTCCCGACAATTTTACCGCAAGCATTTTCAGATTCTTTAATAGTTGACTTGAATTCACCTTCCTCTTCTCCTTTCCTTAGCTGTAACATTTCAATCTCATTTGGTGGCCCTGATTGCTGAGAAAATAACGGCATCTGTTTGTTATTTTGTAAATCCAATTTTTCTTCAACATCTGGCACGGTTTTGCCTTCTTCACTAACATTGGGTGACTTCGCCTTCAAAATCAATGAATCTTCCTTAAGTGTGTTACCATTGGTTGCAACAATTTGACCACAAGCATTTTCAGATTCTTTTGTATTTGACTTTAGTTCATCTTCCTCCTCTCCTTTCTTAATTTGTAACATTGCAGTCATATTTGGTGGTCCAGATTGCTGAAATCCTTGCTGAAATCCTCCCCAAGGAGAATATCTTTGAGGAGGCACTGTTGAAGGCTGTCCATACACAGCTGGTCGTAAATGTTGCTGAACTCCTCTCCATTGATGATAACCTTGAGGATGTATTGTTGAAAATTGTGGATCCATCGATTGCTGAAATCCCATTCGCTGAAAAGGACCTTGATGAGGCAATGGCGAAGTCTGTGGATACCTATATGTTGCTCCTGATTGCAAAGTTCCTGGCGGCTGACGAAGTCCTTGAGGGAAAGGAAGTAATGGTGGAGCCCGTGGATATGGCAATGCTGTTCCTTGCTGTGCTCCTAATTGCTGGTGGAACCCTGGAGGAACTGGTGGCGGAGCATGTGGATAAGTCAATGCTGGTCCTGATTGCTGAGTAAATAATGGCATCTGTTTTTTATTTTGTAAATCTGACTTTTCTTCAACATCTGGCCCGGTATTGCCTTCCTTGCTTTCCTTACTTAAATCGGGTGTTTTCTCCTCCAAAGTCAATGAAACTTTATTAACTTCTTTAATTGTGTTACCATTGGTCTCGACAATTTTACCGCAAGCATTTTCAGATTCTTTAATAGTTGACCTGAATTCACCTTCCTCTTCTCCTTTCCTTAGCTGTAACATTTCAGTCTCATTTGGTGGCCCTGATTGCTGAGAAAATAATGGCATCTGTTTGTTATTTTGTAAATCCAATTTTTCTTCAACATCTGGCATGGTATTACCTTCTTCACTAACATCGGGTGACTTTGCCTTTAAAATAAATGAATCTTCCTTAAGTGTGTTACCATTGGTTGCAACAATTTGACCACAAGCATTTTCAGATTC
>NW_022701808.1:0-4359 GCF_011630105.1 Anneissia japonica | reverse complement strand
CCATGATTTTGACGTCATTTTAATTGATTTGTCGAAATGTTTTTTTTTTTATCCTATACACGATAAATCGTTATGGAATTGTCCTAGTGTAAAAAAGACTTGTCAATTGAACTGAATGAAAATTTCTGGTTTAATCAAATTACAGATAAGAAATTATTATGTGTTGGGAACGATCCGTTTAAGGGTGTAAATTCGAGGGTCATTTAAATTTTTGAGGTCCCATACCTAAATATCTCTTTAAAAAATCAATGGGTATAATTGTACTTTGTATAACAGTTTGTCAAGCTCTAGTAAAGGAATGATTACATTTTTGTGACAATCGGGAGTATAGTGATCTGAGGACCATTCAAAGAAAAAGGTCCCAGACCATCATTTCATTTCATTTATTCGTCTCGAACAAACAATTAACAACAAACAAGAACATCCGAGACAGGATTCCAGACAGCGATCTGAATCAAACTATAAAAAGGGTTTCTTCATAAAACACATGAAATACAAAAGGGCGCACAATAGTTAGGTTCACATTCAGAATTTATCGTGAGTTTCTTTATAATAATGTTCTATATGAACCTGCGTAGCGAGTTCATCATGATCTTCTTCTTCACGTTAAACCGCAACATCGTGATTAAGCTTTTCATAAAAAAACATCAGGGTTTCAGGCCCAAAATCATGATAAATTAATTCATAGGTGGAATTCAACCAATGAGCGCTCGGGTTGAAATTGGTCAACGCACATGACCTTAGATTTTTAATCGTCGTTCGCGATTTTCGTTTTTCGTTGAGAAGCGATGTTTTGATGCGGTGTATCATTCATATATTTTGGTTTTAATTAATTATTTGTTAGGATAAACAGGGTGAGAAATAAATGGACATACAATGGGGAACGAAATTTGATAAAAATTGAGCTATTGGTTGATTTCCCGTTGATTTATAATCAGGCTGTATGGGGAGGGACAACTTGCTCCACAACTAAACATCCATCAAAGCCTAGGCAAACCTAAAGTGGTCTACATTGGCACCGCTAACTCCGGCTTTGAATAAATTTTAGGAAGATTGAATTGTGTTAAAATAGGGTATACAATGCACACGATCGATGGGATGTTAGGAAAGTTCCAAGCTATTTTCTAGGGCCTAGAAGAACGTAGCTTTGTTACGACGTAGACCCATGTACGAACGAAAGATACGAAACTTCAGCCGTTGCGCGAGGTTCTTATCCATACCGAAGGTATCTTGCCTTTCTTCTAATATTCGCTGGCTTTTGTTTTAATGTAATCAAGTAAAACCATTATCAGCAGCCTATTTGCAGTATGTAAATGATCGTCAGCAGAATCAAATAGTTGGAGTACCAATGGCAACAAAATTAAATTCCTAGGCAACATGATGACATACATACATGTAATATAGTATAGTATCTCGCGCTTCGAAAGCATGTGCAGACCCTTGTCACGCACCGGTAAACATCATTTGCATACCTAGAGTTACATCACTTCGTTTTATGTGAACGATTTTCGATTATCATGAAAAACGAACTCACGACGTTTATCATGAACAGCTCTTCAAAAAAACTTATGTGAACATGCTTACTCATGATATAAATACTACTACTACTAATAATAATAATAATAATAATAATAATAATAATAATAATAATAATAATAATAATAATAATAATATAGTAATAATAATAATAATAATAATAATAATAATAATAATAATAATAATAATCATAATAATAATAATATCAACATTGCATGAATATCAAAAAACAATGAAACTAGATGCTTACCTTTTTTGAATATCTGACAGAAATTTCTGTGGACACGTTACTTTGTTTGGACTCTTGCAAACGATTACTGTGTATTCTTTTAACAAGGGTTACAGATGAAATGACGCAAGATACTACTACGACGACTGCCGGAATTATAAATTGTGTTGTAGGTTGCCACACGTCATAATCCTCTTTGAAATCGACGTTATAAAGGTCAACTTGATTCTACAGTAATACATTGATGAACAATTAAAACAATTATAGTGAAAAAATGCACACTATTTTGAATGACCAAAATACGTGCAAACTATTAGCAAAATGTTTAGCGGTGTTTTTTTACGGATGGAAGTAGAGCGCTTGAAGGCGTACTCATCACTCCCCCCCCCCCCACACCCTCACCCCACCTTAAAAACATGCGGCCCTCTCCTTCCTCGTCCAGCATAGTCGATTTCCTATTTAATACAAAACAGCGCTCAAGTAGTTAAAAATCGCCCATTTGCCAGCTAACGGGTAACGCCTCTCACTTTATTCCCCCACCCTCCTTAACGCCCAAAACCCTCCGTCAATACTCCTAGATGTGCCACTGAACACGTTCAAAAATGAATGCATATACTTGTTGCCCACAAAAATAATAACATGATGAAAGTGTGTGAATCACTGTGGAGTGTATTAATACTGGCCAAGGCCTATACTGTTATTACTCAGCACTTTATTATTCAACTTATCAACTACTTTTTAATAAAAACACTGGCAATAGATCATAGAGCTGCTTACCTGTAAAAAATAAACATGAATTGAACACAAGATTGAAATCACCCAGATACTTGCTGTAGCTAGTAGTTTTCTTTTGAAAGTGATGACAGTGCGAACTCTTATCGGGTATATCAAAACGTAACATCTTAAAATAGAATTTTTTTTTAATCAGACTTGTCTAGTAGTCTAATAATATCGACGGATAAAATAAAGGTAAATGTGCAAATACAAAATTATATAGATTTTTCCAGCAACAGAAAGTGACCATAGTCAACTTGACAGGTTGAGGTCCATGGCTAAATGGAAAAAAAAGGATTAGCCTTTATCTGGTGATTAATCTCTTAGGTTTTCACACCTACACATAAACAATCCTTGACTGATGCACATTTATTTTATAATGTTATGCCATAAATTATATGGCTACGAATAATGTTTTATTTCATGATTTTTAACATTTTCACGCTTTTCCCGTTAAAATTGGCCAAGTACTTACGAAGATATGATATTAATCATTGTTTTTGGTAAGGTTTTGGTCAGCTATTCGATATAATACCCTACACCCCTCTACTGATAACCATTCAAGCAAGGCCTGACTTAACAGCTAGACAGAGAAACGTGGTACGAAATGAATAGAAAAGCGTCCATGAAGTGGTACGGTGTTTTGAGGCGATAGGTCTAAGCCAAGGTATTTTTAAACAGTTTTGAAGAATGGAATTGTTTAAATAAGGAAAGTGTTCGTTCTGATTGACACTTTTTTTACCAGAATAGCAATAGGTCGAAACAGCAATGAACCAAATAATAATAATAATAATAATAATAATAATAATAATAATAATAATAATAATAATAATAATAATAATAATAATAATAATAATAATAATAATAATAATAATATTGGGCAAAACACAATATAAAAGCAGTAGACATTTGAATAATTTAAAATAGTGACAAAATGATTATATAATGACATTAATTAAAAATAATAATAATGAAACAGTACAGTAGTAGTAATAATAATAATAAGAAGAAATAGGCCTTATAACAATATCACAAAATACAAATTAAATAATAAAAATAAACACAATAATATCAGTGAACGTTCAAATAAATAAAACTTTAAATTACAGACAAAAAAAAAATATACCCGATATGTCATAATAGTTTATTGCCGTTTTGAACTGAGACCCTCCTTAAAGTACTGATCGACTTTGAGGGCTGCAGATTGATGATCATTTGGTACATTGATGAAGAATGTCGATGAATTTCTCGAAAAGAAATTTCCAGGGTGTGTTTTGAAAAGAATTTGGGAACATTTGAACTATTTGAAATGCTAGAGCGTTTAGAGGTATTCTAACCAATGATGAGACTTTCAGCAGGTTTATGCTTTGAACGAATGCCTGTATTATGTATTATAGTAGCGGCCTAGCAGCAATGCCTGGATAAGGTGATCCGTGGGTATAAATAATATTATAAATAGTACTAGGCCTAGGTAATACGCTTAGCCTAGTTAGCTCTAGTAGTAGTAGGTCTAGGCATAGGAGGATAGGAAAAGGAGGATAGGCCTTTTCCACGAATTATCGGTATACATTTTGAAGTGATGACAAACATTGCGAATCAGCGGTGCNNNNAACCAACAGAAATAAGATAAGCTTTTGGGCTGATTTTCTGACATCATGTTATTTAAAATATTATAACTCCATAACGGGGCGTCGTATCCAAAATATTTTTCCAGCAAAATGTTCTTAAAAGACTAGTCCACACCACTATATGATGAAAAAAAATATTGAAAAATGTTTGTGACCTTTGAAATCAAGATGGAAAAGCCTGTCTAAGTAGTG
>NW_022701807.1:0-658 GCF_011630105.1 Anneissia japonica | reverse complement strand
CACCACGAAAGGAACTGGGTTTACACTGTACGTGATTTACAATGAATTTGTAGGTAGGCCTATATGAGGCATGTTGTGGCAAAATGGCTAAGTTGTAGCAAAATTTGAAATTCAAGTTATTGGTATTTTCATATACCTGAGGATGTTATCTTTAAAATGAGGGGTCATTCATTGAAATTGGACTTTTCAAGCCTAAGTTATTGGAAAGTGAAAATACGGCACTCTTAGAGTCAAGATAAACATGACTTTGAGTAATTGCCTTCCAAAGTTATTGTTTAATAGAATTAACTATCTAAATAACATTAAATAAACAATTTGTTGATCACTTCCAGAACTAATACTTTGGGACATGATTAATAAGACATTAAACTGTTGATCTATAGTGAAAAAAAATTTTGATTTTTAGGCAATTTTTTGAGCTCCCATATTTTATAGCTCATTTACTCAATACTGGCCTGTGCGACAACTTAACCATTTTGCCACGACATGCCTCATATTATAAGTGAAAACATTCTTTAAAGAAGAAAGTATGATATGAACAATGCTAGCAAAGCTGTGGATACTACAGTACTGTACAGTACCTCCTAAATTATTACATAGATGATATAATTAAATGTCTTACCTTTAACACATACCTAAGATCAAATGGAAGAAAATG
>NW_022701806.1:0-502 GCF_011630105.1 Anneissia japonica | reverse complement strand
GCCATAACTACCGAGCGCATCGCCCGTGACTTCCGTCAACAAACCCATGTGAACGATTTTTTTTTTTGCACACTGCTTACTTAGCTTGTTGCATGCATGCAAGCAATGTAAGGTTTAAAAAAATTAATGTTGGTGGCGCACTTCACATCTTGTGCTCAAGATGAAAAAAAAACGATCGTTTTTCGTCGATTATAGGCATTTTTAGTCGATTTTCATAAATAAAAAATAAATAAATAAATTTAATAAAATTTGTATTAGTTTTTGTAGATAAGTTTAGTCTAGTTTTAGTTAATACTAGGCTAATTACAAGATATTTTGTATAGATATTTCAACTAGCAATCATTTTTTTTAATTTTCTGGTTTGTGAATTTTTACCTAGCAATTATGACAAACCTACTAGCAAATTGCTAGTTTGCTAGCGTGAATTTCGAGCCCTGAATATATGGATTTATAGTTACTGTAGTTTATACCAATGTAAAGAATAGGGAAGAACAAGTTACAT
>NW_022701805.1:0-1790 GCF_011630105.1 Anneissia japonica | reverse complement strand
ATACTATTGGTAATCAAAGGAGTCATGATATTCACAGATGGAGGGTGTAGATCACCACAGCACCACCATGGTTGGGGCTGAGGTAAGAAAATTTATGTTTAGATGGCCAGAAATGGTATAAATTTGAATAAAATTATTTTCTTTTTTTCACATTAAATTTCTTCTTAATTTCAAAAACATTAGGGGCCCGAGCCTTTGAATCTAACACTGAAATAAAAATGAAAACTTAAAACCCTAAAAATTATTGAGGGCCCACTGGCCGTTATTTTATTCAGAAATTAAGTTGGAAATTATTTTTAATTATTATTTTTGGCCTGTTTATGAATAATTCCTTAATAGCACTTGACCCCACTGAGTGGGGCGGGGCACTCATTGCATCGTACGACGCAGTCATGTGTGTTTCGACGAATCCATGTCGGCTCTATGTGAGCGCCGTCTGTCGATTGTCGGTAGTCTGAACGATACTTCGCGCGCACTTCATCGCGTTTCATTATTTTTTACAGTCACAAACAATAATGCTTTTACGTATTAAAGATGATCTTACCTCAAGTTATAATCGCTTTTTAGTAATGATACAATAGGTGAATAAAAACGACAAAGCCAAGCAACGCCAAATGAAATAATGATACGATAATATTTAGTAATTTGGGAATTTCCAATACCTTTTGGCAGCTTATATTGCGATACGCCCAATTCAATATGTGCATCGACACATATCAGCTTATTTGCATATCAATAAGTGTGAAATAATCATAAAAAACACACACTGGAATCATTAAAGAATCAAATAGAACAGTCATTCTGCAGAGTGCTTATCTAGTACAATTTCGATTTTATTCGTGAGAAAATTTAACAGTGCTACAATAATAAGCAATTAGCGGAGCTTTGCATAGTACACTATAGGAACATTATTATACGAAGTTTAGATTTAATGCTTGATCAAATTTCCCGAGGGAACAAAGGCAATTTTTGAATGCATTAAATCTAACATAAGTATAATAATTTTCCATTTAGTCCACGATGCATTATCTACTAATTGCTTTATAAGTCATCGCCGTCTTTTAATTTTAGTTTTTTTGTATCCAACTGTTGTAGCAGTCATCGGTTGCTATAGTGATACGATCAATATACGTGTGCGTATTTACATTTAGCTGTGCGTATGATGATTTTTGCTCCTGCAGTACGCGTTTAAATATAATTTCGATTTTATTCGTGAGAAAATTTAACAGTGCTACAATAATAAGCAATTAGCGGAGCTTTGCATAGTACACTATAGGAACATTATTATACGAAGTTTAGATTTAATGCTTGAACAAATTTCCCGAGGGAACGAAGGCAATTTTTAAATGCATTAAATCTAACATAAGTATACTAATTTTCCATTTAGTCCACGATGCATTATCTACTAATTGCTTTATAAGTCATCGCCGTCTTTTAATTTTAGTTTTTTTGTATCCAACTGTTGTAGCAGTCATCTGTTGCTATAGTGATACGATCAATATACGTGTGCGTATTTACATTTAGCTGTGCGTATAGATGATTTTTGCTCCTGCAGTATGCGTTTAAATACACATCAGCAGTACAGTACTTATACGATGAAAAACTATTGTAAATTTGTATTGTGTTATAGAAAGAATTTGTTTTCTATTTTGATAGACTTTCGTCAAAGAAATAACATTTCAGCATTCGAGAGAGAATACAGTCACTGACGTCCTTTTTGCTCGTTGCATGAAGACAGGTAAAATCGTGCGATGATTTCATAAATAGGCTAGGCTACGGCCTAGTAGTGG
>NW_022701804.1:0-512 GCF_011630105.1 Anneissia japonica | reverse complement strand
GCCGAAAATCACCGATAACAAATCTTGAGAGACTTGTTGGCGCTTCATTTTGATCAGGGAACAGTGAAATTCACTGTTCCCTGATTTTGATTATATATAATGGTGATGTGATGATGATGAATTTTACTAAAAATGTCATTTTCTGGTCATCTAGAGGTACTATTTCATCAAATTTTCGCACCTCTGCCCCAACCATGATGGGTCTGAGGTGGATGTCTATTCATGAAATGTCTCCCCCTCCCCTCCACCTTTCAAAATAGATTGCACCCTTTCCGGGTATGACATTAATCTCCATCGAGTCAACACCTGACTGAGAGTATGTCTTAGTGACTGCTGATTAGTGCATAAATTTGTTTTTAGGATGTCATCTGGTTTTACATGCCCATTTTTCGTGATTATGACTATTTTGGATAAAGAATGTTTTGAGCAGTGGTGGATTCAAGGCCGCCCCTCCTCCTAAATTTTTTTAATGGAAAAAAAAAAGAAAAATATAGAGCCCCCCCCCCCCCCCC
>NW_022701803.1:0-1055 GCF_011630105.1 Anneissia japonica | reverse complement strand
TTCATGTTAGTACTTAGCGTCTTTCCTCATACATTACTTATCTAATTTTCTTACTGCCCCATGATGCTGCAAACAACATAAAATTAGGCGTTAAAAAAAAAAATAATAATATAAAATAATATTGTATTTATATTGAGAACACTTTCGACTTATCAGACGCTTCTCGGTTCAGGAACCGGAGTGGCGTGTTACAGAAGTACTGTAATTCTATAGGTATTCACACCCCAGTAAGATTAGCATTAGTCTCGTATGTAATTTTTGTTTCCCCACTCGTCTTTGAGGTTTAGTCCAGCTTAATTCTCTTTATCTGATTCATAAAGTTTGATGTAAACACCGGATCTTCTTGATAAGTGTTCAATACATTTCTTTGTATAGTGTACAAGTGTTGGTAGAGAATGGATGATGTTTCTTTATTTCTCATTTTTCTTTGGTTTTCCTTTATTCTTTCTGTAATGCTGATAGCATTCTCTCCAACATATTTTCTAGAACACGAGGTGCATTTTATTTCATGTACAACTTCTATCTTTATGTAGTTCATTCATTCATTCATTCATTCATTTTGTTTTTATTATCAAAACTCATAGCAGTAAAATATAACTGAATTGCACATAGATTTATAACATGCACAAAATACAAGATTAATAAACGATAAAATATTAAAATGCAAGAAGCGAGAAAATCAAAACACAGAGAAAAAGGACTGACACAGGAAAAAAAAAATTAGCAACAATTATAATCGCATCAAAACATGCATTCGGAAAAAGACAAATAAAAAGACATTAGCATAATATTCACACCAAAATCAATTAGCATTATGATAAAAAGAAAAACATCTAAACGTACATTAAAAAAAGGACAACACACCAAAATCAATTAGCATTATGACAAAAAGATAAACATCTTAACGTACATTAAGAAAAGGACAACACAAGGAAAACAAACACTAAGACATTTATATAAGGAAAGCCAATTCACACAATGACAAAAACAACAAACATTACATTGACAACAAAATATATATATGTATAATATATATATATATATATACCTTTATT
>NW_022701802.1:0-960 GCF_011630105.1 Anneissia japonica | reverse complement strand
TATTACAATATCTTTATAATATAAGGAAATAGTCCTGGCACTAATCATCAATGATAATTTTTATTAAAAATATATATTAATTAACCATCACTGTGAAAAGCCCATATTCAAATGCATTGCAAAGTTGTATAACAATAGCCATGGCCTAAAATATTATTCTGAATAGAATTAACTATTTCATTAATATAGAACTTTTTTATAAATAATATAAAAATAAAAATTAGTTAAAAAGTTACAGATGAAGACAATTACAATTTAAACATGTATAGCACATGTATAATAGGCTATTGTTTCTCCATCATTTTTAATGTAGACTACAGTAATAATAATTCCCCTGTATTTTGACCATCAAAATGGCTGGACATTTGACCCTCTACTAATTATTGATCCAGCATGGAAGAACTAGCAGGGTCACGCCCAGGCCAGGTGGTTGTAACTCAGACTCGAGTGTGTGCAGGCAATTTATCCTCCTCGGAAAATAAAGGCCGATTTCCGAGCAGAATTTGTCGAAAATCAGTTTGGAACTAATCTGAATATATAACCAATGTATCATACAGAAGTTAATTAGTTCTGTGCACCTTTTTCCTAGCCATTTTCTGCGCAAATTTGAGCTAGTTTTTGAGGTATCATTACATCATCCACATTCCAGGACGAATAACTGGCATTTTAATAGGGCCAGCCTGGCCTAACTAGCCAGGCCTAGGCTGCCTTCCAATAGATAGTTCCATGGATCAATCATTAACAAGTAAATTACTGTACTTTATAAGAAAAATAGTGTTGTTCGTCTAATGTTTGAAATTATAGTTTTTATGACTAAATTAGGGGTCTAGGCCTACATCGCGCCAGGCAGTAGAGTAGCATTCCGTATTCTAACATGATACAGTACTGCATATATTGTAGTGCCAGTGCCTGGACTAGTTGTAAACAAGAGTGACCTCTGACCCCGTGATGTCACGGACC
>NW_022701801.1:0-977 GCF_011630105.1 Anneissia japonica | reverse complement strand
AAACTTCATTATTATCATCATATCATCATAATCGTCATTAACATCATCTAATTTAACGGCATATCTTTTATTGATCTGTGGAATCATCATTGTTTCAATACAAACTATAAATAAAAATAAGCCAATACCATCAACACTTCTTATGAAAATATTTTTTTTTGTAATATTTATTAAGATATATGTTAATAATTGCATCTCTTAAGGCCACACAAATAATATTCAGCATATAATAAAATAGTTTAATATTCACATTAGTCTTCATTCTTTTATTTATATAAAAAAGTGTGTTAAATTACAATTGTATATGGTACGTAAGTTGAATCTGCCCTTATCGTAACAAAAAACGCCTAGCTTCTTCCGTCTCTATTGCGGTACGTTGTTATTACTATGTTTTCTTCCCTTGGACCAGTTTACGTGGCCAATGTAGAATGTTTTATTCGTAAATCCAAAATAGTAATGAGTCTGCCGTTTTCGAAACAGAAACGTCTAGCTTCACCCATGGGGAGGCACCAGGGTTTGCTCGACAGGGGGGGGGGGGGCGAGGTCCCCGACGATGTGTCCGATTTCCCCGACAAAAGTAAAGTGGGCGTGGTCGAGCTTCGTTAAAAAGGTTTCGAAAATGGTCCATACGTGGGTCTAATTGATCATCAGAAAAATATATTTATAAATCGGTATTTCGAAATTTCATACGGTACTTCAAGAACCTGAATTTGAATCTGTTGGTTTACTTTTACAGGTGAAACAAAATAGATAAATATTCTTTCGTAATGAGCTTGATGAGAACAGTATCAACAATGACAATGCGTCTAAGATGGCACCACCTAAATACACGACCCTACAGGAACGGAAGAAGTGATGTAAAAAACCTGACAAGATAAAGCAAAACAATTCAAATATTAATTAAGTTTGATTAACAATTATATTGTTCGTATTGGTAATGCTGATTACATTGTTGTTGGTGGTGGTGGTGGTGGTGG
>NW_022701800.1:0-902 GCF_011630105.1 Anneissia japonica | reverse complement strand
GATATATTATACAAAATAATCAATATTATTGTGATAGGCTTAGAGTTGAGGGTCGATTATCACATAGCTTATGTAAGTTCTTTTTTTTTTTTCTTTTTTTTTTCTTTGTTTTTTGTAAATCTGGTAGCGTGGACATAAAACTGTTGTAACTAGTGCTGCATCTAGTAGCGCGCCCCCGGTATGGTACGCAACATGGAAATTACGATCTTTATACCTCAGTCATCCAGGCATATAACTACGTCATACTTTAGAGCAGTGACGTAAGGCCTCTCTCATGCGGCAATCAGCAGGGCTTCCAACCCCTAGGGGCCCCAAAGGAGCCCCTACCCATAGGCTTATTAAAATAGATGATTTTATAAGGTTGTGGAGAGAAATGACAACTATTCGGTCACGAACATAATATACAATTACATACAGTACGTGGTATTAAGGGAAGTCTAACAAAGATTAAAGCAATAAAATTTTACATCAACATTGGCTTAATACTACATAATTATCACATACTGGTAGGCCTATATATTTATGTATGCATTTGGTTATATTGTGTTTCATACTTTAGAGCAGTGACGTAAGGCCTCTCTCATGCGGCAATCAGCAGGGCTTCCAACCCCTAGGGGCCCAAAGGAGCCCCTACCCATAGGGTTGTCGATCTAGCACCCTGACCCAAAAGAGCTTTGTTGATACATAACAGATTTGTCTCTGACATCGATTGTAGGACATATTCAATTATATCTAGTGACGGATTAAAGGGAAAGGAGCCAGCCTTTGCTTTAGATCCTGTATTACCAGTGATGAACGTGTTCATTCCTTCTGACCATAGCCACTGTAGTTTAGTCCTTGGGTTTTGTAAGCTTCCTTATTGATGATTCAGTCAAATCAAAATGACATTTTCTATTATAACA
>NW_022701799.1:0-4597 GCF_011630105.1 Anneissia japonica | reverse complement strand
TTTAAGTCTAGATCGTGTAGGTAAGATTCTGTGTATTAATTTATAGTTGAAATGAGCAATTTTTTCATATGCATCATTGAATTCACTTTGTTTTTCCAACACAGCGGCCAGTCGATTGTGTTGATTTGTAAAGTAGTTTCCCATTTACTTTGAGCTTTTGGTACAATATATTTGTCATTAATGAATGACAAGTAAAAATCTTTAACTTTTTGTTTTTTTTAAAATAATAGTGTCGTTGGTTTGACATTCTTTTTCACCATGTAATACACAAACAGATTGGTTTAAAATAATTTCTTTCCATATTTTCGGAATTGCATTAATTAATGCCACATATTCTATTAGTGTTTTTGGCGTTTTTGACAATTTTGGAATTATCTCAGCAGTGATGATATTGTTTCAAGGTTTTCATGGCGATATCCATTAATGATTGTGGTACACCACGTAGATAGTTCTAAAAAGAACTGTTGTTGGTTGAGAATGTCTCGACGTTTCGATTGAGTTGCTTCCATCGTCTTCATGAGAATAATATCTGCAGAAATTCCAAAACAGGGAAATACTTATATGTTTGGGTAGTAAGACTTGAGAGAGACAAATAAGATAATCATCAAATTATCGAAGCTGAAAGGAGTTAGGTGCATTGAATATTAAAGCAAATATCTTACTGATAACGAAAAAACTGGCTGTTAAGAATTTTAATTGTGCAAGAAAAATAGGCTTATACCGTTGTCCATTTTAATGCTCAAGAAAGTCAGTAGTGGCTTGATGTTACATAAAGTAAACATTTGAATAAGATATTGTTGTTTTAGTCTATTGTAGTTGCAGTGACATGATTATTTCACTGCTAAGAATTTATCCCCGTCGACTTAATAGGGACTTGCCTCGGTGTTAAATGACATATATCCCTCGTTTCACTGAAGTGTTTCTGAGTAGGGGTGTCCCCGGAATAGAAGTATCTTGATGTGATGATATTGTTTCAAGGTTTTCATGGCGATATCCATTAATGATTGCGGTACACCACGTAGATAGTTCTAAAAAGAACTGTTGTTGGTTGAGAATGTCTCGACGTATCGATTGAGTTGCTTCCATCGTCTTCATGAGAATAATATCTGCAGAAATTCCAAAACAGGGAAATACTTATATGTTTGGGTAGTGAGACTTGAGAGAGACAAATAAGATAATCATCAAATTATCGAAGCTGAAAGGAGTTAAGTGCATTGAATATTAAAGCAAATATCTTACTGATAACGAAAAAACTGGCTGTTAAGAATTTTAATTGTGCAAGAAAAATAGGCTTATACCGATGTCCATTTTAATGCTCAAGAAAGTCAGTAGTGGCTTGATGTTACATAAAGTAAACATTTGAATAAGATATTGTTGTTTTTAGTCTATTGTAGTTGCAGTGACATGATTATTTCACTGCTAAGAATTTATCCCCGTCGACTTAATAGGGACTTGCCTCGGTGTTAAATGACATATATCCCTCGTTTCACTGAAGTGTTTCTGAGTAGGGGTGTCCCCGGAATAGAAATATCCCAAGGTGGTTCTAATGTATTATTTCTAGGTTAATCTGAAATAATGTTTAGTGATAAGGATGATAATAGTGTTGGCTAGTATTATCCCACATCAGGTATCACAATATACATTGGTCCACTGTAACACATGCAGGATCACTCTTCAGCATTATGAACAGCCAAGTAAATGTCGAGAGATGAATAAAGTAAGTATAGCATTGAGAGAGTGCAAATAAATATCGTTGGGGGAACTATTTAGTTTGTGTCGTGGATTTATATACCTATCCCAGCTTACTGAGCCCTCTTGTGGTCGAAATGCCATTGTACCTGAGGATGACTTGTAACTGTGATGCAGGTCAGCGGTTAAATACAAAGCACGAACCAGTTGACAAAGACGTAATACAAATATAATAAACCTTTTCTACAAGGAAGTAAATTACTATAATTTATGTTTTGCTATAAGTAATGGAAATATAGACATATAAGTGAAAATTGTGTTAAGTAGTGATGAATTTGTGGTGAAGCGTTGGAGGATGTGGCAATTTATTAATATTACACAAGTTGTTCTATTAATTTACAGCATTAGACCTGCATACTGTCAAGGTATATTTTTTTAATTCCATAAACATTGATAGTTTGATTCAGATATATTTTTTATTTTTAAATTTGACCACAGAATTCTAGAATCTTCGGTCGGTTTTTTTTTCTTTTTTTTTTTTTAAACCAGCAGAAGAATTAAGATCGTTCTCTTTTAATATATGTTTTTGTCTTGTACGGTCACGAATTTATAATTTTATACTTTCACATAGCCGGATATGGCTGGTCAGCATTGGGCGCGACGTTAATAATAAAGTAAAGTAAAATAATTTAATAATAATAATAATTCTGACGGGCTTAGGCCTATTTGATAAGATGTGTTTACACCTACAGTAAGCTGAAAAAATGACATGACAGAATGTGATTTTAATTTTCTTACAATTAGGCTGTAGTCCAAATCCGTGTCCAGGTGGCAACATGTGCACTGAGAGCGGCAACACACACGTGTGTACATGTCCTGATAATTTTTACGCCAGTGTTATGGACTGCCAACTTTATAATCGTAAGAGAAAAATTTATAATTTTCTCCCGATCAACGCCTACCAGGCAAACAAATAATGCTGAAATGAACCCATATACTGTGAATAAGTTAAGTAGTACCAAAATCTTTAACCCTCCACATGGAGGCAGCGGTTAAGCAAAGTTACACAATAATGTTATGTGTTGATATAGTCCTATTCCTAAATGACGGTTTGTCTACTGACTTAATTCGAGATTTAACATTAATTATGATATTATCTAGTCATATAAATTATTGTAATCGCAATGATGGTAAACAAATCAACTTATAATTATAGCGTCCTATATTTCTTTAAGCTTGTTCAAACAATCCCTGTTCAAATCCACCAACATGCAGTTCATTCACAGTACCAGTTGCGTATCAATGTGCTTGTACAGAATTCACGGGGAACACGTGCCAAGAATATACAAGTAAGAATTCACTGTTATTTGAACATTAATAAAACTGCAGTGATTAAATTTAATTTGTCCAAAAGAAAATTTCATTAAAAATGTCATTGCTCATAAAATTACGATGAATATAAAAAAATACATCAATATAAAAATTAAAATGAACATACAAGATTATTATGTTATTAAAAAAATAAATACGAGAAGTATTAAGAGTAAACAAAAAAAATGGAAAGAACAACTATAATTCAACCATGGAAAAAATATAACTAATTATTGCAAAAAGAAGAAATATGAAGTATAGTAAATATCAATTTATGTATATTATAGAAAAATATGTTGGGTATTTAAAAATTGTATAAATAATATTATAATTACAATGCTATATATTTGCTAAATTATTACGAATCATAATTGTAAAGAAAATTACGGTATAAAATTATAATATAAAGATAGATTGCGTGTATTATGGTATACAATGGGTGTTGCTCGATGAGTTAAATTCAAAACTTGACCATTCAGTCGCCTACTGAATAAGAACTAACTGCGTTATCAATTGTTATTATTCTGAAGGAATGTGGAAAAAAGAGTTACAATTCTTACACCCTTTTTTATGATGTGTTTTTCTGATATATTGTGAAGACATACCTAATATATTTTTTTTTAATTTAAAAGGTTTAACTATCATTCATTTTATCATCATTGCAGTATGTACTAATAATCCTTGTCGTACTGGCTACAACTGCACACAGTCAACTGGCTCTAATATATTTAAATGTTCCTGTCCTGCTGGTTATTTAGGCGACAACTGTGATGTATATAACGGTAATAATTGTGAACATTATTTTGAGTAGTTAATTGCTGTTCTATCAATTATCTTTTAAAAGTAAAGAAATTCACTTGAATGTATTCGTTTTCTTAATATCACAGAACGATAGCAATAATGCTTAAAATTGTTATACTAATCGTATACTAAGTATGAATACTGTGTGCAATAATAATGTATAGTAAAATAGGTTATATTTCATTTTTAGTAGTATCCACTTAGCATAGCTCTTTGTGATTTGTTTACAAAATCATACACATTCGGCAGAATGCAGTTTAGAAATCAATAAATATAATAAAATGTACATCAATGGCACCGCAAATAAACTATCGCTTACATAATCATTTTGCCGACATCTTATAACTTGTCACTGAATTATATGTTGTGGTCCAATCAACTGATTGTATCTTTAACTTGATTCCGATTGGTTAATACCATTTATTATTCTTCATGTATGTGTAAGATCACCAACGTAAAAGATAGCAGGAGCTATCGAAATATCCGTTTGATTTTGTTATATTATATATATAATATATATATATATATAATATATAATATAACAAAATCAAACGGATATTTCGGAGATATAAATATATATACATACATATATACATATATACACACATATATATATACATATATACACACACATATATATATACATATATACACATATATATATATACATATATACACACATATATATATATACACACATATATATACATATATACACACATATATATACATATAT
>NW_022701798.1:0-1036 GCF_011630105.1 Anneissia japonica | reverse complement strand
CCACACAGAACACACAAAAAATCAGCTAACATCTTCTCTCAGTGCAGTTCCACCTCAACTAACTCCCTTTTCTTTCAAACCATTCTCCATCATAACACTGCACAACATTTCTACCAGCTTCTCACTTCATAAAATTACATAACCGTCAACTCATTCTTCACGTCATACCACACCACTTTTATTCAGCACAGAACCTGACCACTTGGCCATAAAAATAGATATGAAAAACACATGTGTAAAAATAGATATAAAAAACACATGTGAACAAAATCAACTGTAAATCCTCTAATTTGACTATAAAATATATATAATATAAAAAAAATTATGAGTGAACACAAATAACCCTCTTGTCCACAAGCCCATTGTGACAACTACTATACTTATACTGTAGTCCATTGTATAAAGCCGGAGTTATGTTTAGACCAAAGCAAGTAGCTAACGATAGGTACGGTACGCTTTTCCATCAGTAAGGCATCTTCTAAGAATGGAATGATCTGATGCAAGCACGAAATAATGTAGACCAAACCCAGTACTGTTTCAATTTTATTCGTGCTGGAAATCTACTCATGATGCGTTAAATATGTTTTAACATTTAGTCTACTGGATACATTCTAATTTCTTTTTTTAATTTTAATAATTTGAGATATTATTATAGTCAAGACTAGACAGGCAGATGCATAATTCAACAAAGGAACATTAGAGTCTTCATTTCATCTGTTACCGGAATTAACATACGGTCTGTATGTTTTCATGAACTGCATAAATATTTCAGAGTAAACATAATAGAAGGTGTTTAATTTATATCATGCAACTTGTTTATTTTGTTTTGGTGTTGTTTCTTATGTTAGGCATGAATATAAGAAACAATTAAAAAAAATATGGCGTATGTATTATTGCATGACCATCATTGTTGTACTGTACCTATTATAAATAATGTATGAATGAATGAATGAAATGACGGATGATCACTGGTATGATGGATGAATCATTCGCGTTAAACCACGTCAATTCGTAAATATCGCCAGTGGACCACACT
>NW_022701797.1:0-833 GCF_011630105.1 Anneissia japonica | reverse complement strand
ATATATAACAAGACATGAACCGCTTCGTATCTTTTGAATTACTTCAAGGTTATTTTCTTCATTTAGTACTAAAGATAGACCGTACCATGGTGCTATGCTCTGGAAAATTACTTTTGAAGATATATTTCAAAAGCAATTCTATTGTCGACACGCACGTTATTGTTTGGTTCTTTAAAGCTGCTTAACTATTTTGTACATGATTTGAATGACGTTGTGTGAATATACTTCATCAATATACGTTTTATTGATGAAGTATATTTACACAACTTCATTCAAATATATCGTGTATGTCGTTGTGTAAATATACTTCATATTTCACATCGCTAAAAGTACTGCAGATGATTGTTCTATTGGCGTCAATATTTTTTTAAAGTTTCCACTTGAACTAGTTTCTTAACATGTACTCAACCGCAATCTACATCATTTCTGGTCCGCTTCACGGCCAGAGGGCTTTCCAAATCTTTTTCAACAGGATCATTATTCTTTAAATTAATTCAAGGCTATTTCCTTCATTTAGGTATACATTACCTAAGCTTTGTTCCAGAGTACTGTACGATGCACTACAAATACTTTCGGAACATACTTTAGGGCCTGAATTTTGTGTAGGTGAATAAGTTGTTTGGAAGCGAAGTATGGCGGTTTGAAAGTTGGTGAATTTATATACGTTTCTCGTAGAATGGCCTTCATAAAATGAGTTGAAATATTGAACCCAAACTACAAAAATAGTAAGATTAAAGTAATACTTTATATTTATGATATAATCACATTTTCTCAAATTTCATGTTATACTGTCTATTTGGCCCTTTTTCTCGAAACCTGGTGATGCGAGTTTA
>NW_022701796.1:0-1264 GCF_011630105.1 Anneissia japonica | reverse complement strand
ACTCTACACCAAGTAGTGGACGCGTGTTCGAAATCATGGCAGGAATTCCTGACGACCGTGGTACTAGCGCAGTGGACGAAGGAGACCGGCATACCGTTGAAACCCTGGGTCAAGAGAGAAATTCAAGATCTGGAGACGATGATGCCGCTGCTGTCTTGCATGACGTTCGCGTGCGGTAGGCGCCTTCTCGCCGAGATGCTGGACGTTCCGGAATACGTTTTCTGTCGCGAGAAAGACTTTGTGCAAAATTAGTAAAATAAAATATATTCCAAAATAAAATCACGAAATCTCTCGTATTTTTCTATTGTTTGTATTTGTACAAGGCCGGTGTAGATTCGACTTTTCTAGAATTTTGAAGAGTCTGGACTTAAAAACTATTTCGAATTTTCTGGACTTAGACAAATTTTGATGAGTCTGGACTTTTCAGGACTTTTCAGGACAAATTTTCGGAAATTACACCGTCGTGTACTTGACTTGCAGAAGGACGTCGCCAACACATCGAAGGTGCGAATTGAAGACGTCTTGGACGCGTCCGCGATTCTCAGACGGACTTTGAGTGCACGGACGCCTCCTCGGATCTTCTACCGACGTCGAGTAGGTGGACGCGTCCGCGATCCTCAGACGGACTTCGAGTGCACGGACGCCTCCTCGGATCTCCTACCGACGTCGAGTAGGTGGACGCGTCCGCGAGTCTCAGACGGACTTCGAGTGCACGGACGCCTCCTCGGATCTCCTACCGACGTCGAGTAGGTGGACGCGTCCGCGATTCACAGACGGACTTCGAGTGCACGGACGCCTCCTCGGATCGCCTACCGACGTCTAGTAGGTGGACGCGTCCGAAATTCTCAGACGGACTCGAGTACACATACGCCTCCTCGGATCTCCTACCGACGTCGAGTACGCGGATGGGTCCGCGAATCTCAGACGGACGTCGAGTACGCGGACGGGTCCGCGAATCTCAGACGGATGTCGAGTACGCGGACGCGTCCGCGATTCTCAGACGGACGTCGAGTACATGGACGCGTCCGCGATTCTCAGACGGACTTCGAGTACACGGACGCGTCCGCGATTCTCAGACGGACGTCGAGTACACGGACGCCTCAGGGGATCTCCTACCGACTGCGAATACGCGGATGCGTCCCCGATTCTCAGACGGACGTCGAGTACACGGACGCGTCTCTATTTCAACTTTTTCTGAAAATTTTTTTTTCTGAAACTGGAAATAATTTGTGCCCGCGGCCCGACGACGGACGTGGAGTACGCG